>NC_056725.1:497031103-497193751 GCF_019279795.1 Protopterus annectens | reverse complement strand
AAAAAATGGATTTTAAGGATATACAACATTTGCAAATGCCAGTGCATTATATTTGGCCATTGGCATGCTTCCTCAACTAGATGCATGCTTTATTTGGAGCTGTCATTGCTCCGTTTAGCTATTTGCAGAACGGTACTCCGTTACCAACGGAGTACGTTTCTGCAAATAACATTACTCTTCCACAGACAGGTTAGTGTTTCCTGGATCATAGATTTACCTCATTTGCATAGCTTTCAGCAGCAAATGAGGTAATTTGCATACCATAACACTGTCCGTGCAAGAGTAGCTTTAGAAGCTCTCGTGCACGCCCCTGCCGGCTATTGCTGAATCGCTCGGCAGACATATTGCCTGTCTGCTGTCTTACACTACTCTTAGACTCCATGCAAGCCTTCATGCATCCGGCCCATAGTTTATTTTATTAATTATTTATTTATTTTACATTTGTTTACTGGGAGAGTCAGACTGGGCATAAGTCCCATTTTCAGCAGAGGCCTGGGGAGAAAAGCTCCACAAAGATTAGTACAATACACAAGCTGTTAGAATACAGTAGAGTAGACAGTCAGGAACTGCTACAATGTACTGATGTACTACAACAACATAAGCATATTATAATTCTACAATGTAAAATAACATTATGTGAGACATATACAAAACAGTTAGGTGGCATTACAATCCATTAATTGGATACATTCCTACAATGTTTAAAACAGTGCAATATGAGATGCTTTAGAATAGCATCTAGAGGGGTCCTGATTAAGGGCTTGCACAGAACATTAACATGGGAAGCTATCCAGGGTCAGAACAACTGCATATCCAGGACTTGTTTAATGGGTCCAGAAGAGTTTTTTGGAGGTATTTTTGTTTTAGTTGGACCTATTATCTAGGGGGATGGAGTTCCATACGTTTGCAATAGTAGAAGAGTAGAGGGAGTCTACAGAGCTATTTTTGATTTTAGATATGTCAGCCAGTGCTTTGTTGTTGGATCTTAGTAGGCAGTTGTTGGAATAGCTTTTTAGCAGGCTATGTAGTGATGGAATTTTATTTGGATCATAAATTATAAGATGGGCTATTAAAAACTGGCTTTAGGTGAGCAGGTGGGGTAGTTCTAGCCAGGATAATTGCTTGATAGCTTGGCAGTGATGTGTACTGCAGGGGGAGTCAGTTGCAAACTTAGCTGTTTTATTGTAATAGGTGTCAAGTTTCTTTAAGTCTGCTTTATTTAGGTTGATGCAGTGGCAGCTCGTGGCATCGGACTGCGGGACTGCAGCCCCCAGCTGTGTAAGAAAAAAAAAAGCACAACAGACTTGCACAAAAACATTTTTTTTAATTAAAAAGTGGCTGACTTGCATAAAAAAAAAAAAGAGTCCAACTGACTCGCAAAGTCCCAGAACTCGAACTGCGCATGCTCGTTGCTCGGCGAGTTCCTGTCCCCCCCCCCTTTAAATCTGGTTCTTGGACTGTCTCAGACTGCTGTAAAGGCAGCCCGTAGTATGGGGAGTTCTGCATCAGTGTGTGATACCCAGAACTCTGTGCCTTAACCGCACAGTAACATGGAAGGGGGGCAGACTGCCAAGTCAGCAGTCACGCACGTGACATGAATGGCAGAGTGACTACTTATTGGTTCTCGCTCTCTTTTTCAAAAAGTGAGCGAGAAACAATCAGTATTAACAGACAGTGCAGGACAGGATAAGTACCTTATAGTGCTAACTTGCTGCTTGCAAGTGCTTAAAATAATTAATTAATTGGTTACAGCTTGGCTTGCTTCTAGAATCTGGAGTCTTGTCTTGTGTTCGAATCGGAAATGAATGGACGGTCTTAAAGAAGTTGAAAAGTCTTCATTTTATTTTTTTGAGGTAAGTAAGGCAGACAGGCCTTTGGGGTGGGGGTGCCCTCCTCGTTACTTTAACAATGTTGCAACTATGACTGTCTCTTTTTTGCTGATGCTGCTGGTAGCAGAACAAAAGCATTAGTCTGTATGCTTTAATTTTATTTAATTTTGTTAAGGTACCTTGACAAGCAAGGCATCAGAGGTTTTATTTTATTTTATTTATTTTGTGGTTTGGTGGGCAACTGGGCATGACTGTTATATTTGTTACTGTTTCTTAGCTTATTTTAACCCTTGCTGTAATGGGAGTTCAACAATTCTGCAAGCCACCACAGTAAATTAACTGATAGTGAAGACAGAAAGAAACTGGCTTAAGTGGACAATTAGTTTGAATATTTCTGCACAGCTGAGTGAAATATTCCTTGTTATTTTAATAATGCAGACCCTAGCTAATTTTTGGAGGCTGATTTTGTCAAGATAATGTGCCTAATGCTTCTCTGCTTGTCACTTTTAACTTAGTTCCACATGTTATGAGAGCAGTCTGGTTTGGAAAAGAGAAAAATCACTCACTGGACAATTTCTGTCATGATTTTTTTTTTTTTAATTTATTTAACATGCAAACACATACAGATACGTTCAGATAGACAGCTGTATAGTTAAACAGAGACACAAACAAATAAGACTTGCTCCAATAAAAATGCATATATAATGCACAAAACTTTGACTTATACAAATTGCTACCAAAAGTATAAGTAATGTGACATCAGATAAAGCTTTACTGCAAACCTTAATTAGTGTCCAGCATTCTTAATGCATGTAAACCTATCTTTCATGCAAACATTTCTATAAGCTATTCAACAATTTCTAAGTGAAAATGATTATTGCAAATGAAGGTATTATTACCTCATGTCTTACTTTGCTGAGTATTCACACTTTGAAACAGAAAGAGTACCTATTGCCTGCTGTCAAAGTTTCAATAACTAGCACAGGTTAGGTCACAGATTGTATCCATGTTTGTGGTTTACTGAACCAAATTTAGAGAGAGAGAGAGAGAGCGTGAGTATTTTTATTTTTTTCTATGTTCTTTCCTTACTTGCTAATTATATAGCATGTGGAGTAGGATGTATAAAGTTTGGGAGTGTGAGGGCTTTTACCCATAAAACATTGTTTTGTCTTTGTTGCAGCGTTTGAAGTGTCATTGCTTTTAGCTTCTGACCTGCCAAAGTTTTAGACAATTTTGTAAAATCAAGTATCATGTAAAATTCCCACAATTGCAACTAATCATAAATAATCTAATAGAGCTTTATGCAGTTAAGAGCATTAGTTCTGAAAAATGGATAGATTTTATCATCCACTACAAAATCAATGATTAAGCCTTAATACACAGTATTTTATGAGTTCATTTAATTTCTGCCATCTTTCTAATCATCTGACACTGTGACATAATCTTCATTAGAAACTGCACTGTGCTCAGTGATTAAGATTTCAGCTTTACAGCATAAAGATTCAGTCCTTAACCTCTGTGTCACTATATGTTTGAACATTGCCATGTTATCCCCATGACTGACTAGGATTTTTCTGAGTACTCTGGTTGCCTTTACAAAAACATGTCAGATAAAGGGTTAATTTACGTTATCCATAGATATATATATATTTTTTTTTTGCCTTGCCACTGTGCCCTTGACCATGCCTGAAAAGTGTCCAAGACAGACCAGTTCACGTACCTGCTAACAAATAAATTCATCATGTTAAAGTTTCTTTTCCTTAGCCTGCTTATACCATTCCCAGGCATGTGTGGCCAAGCGTCTTAAAAAGTGTTTGGTTCAGAGGATATATATCAGATGGCCTATTTTCAGTAACTATAATTTATTACTGCATATTACATGTATTACTTAGTTGTGTGCTTAGGTTATGACAGAAAAGAGTATGTCTTGCACAGTTCAGTTATCCAGTTATTGTATATTAAATATATAATAAAAAATAATAATTATAGTGGTGAAGAAAATTCTTCAAAGAAAATAAACTGCAGTGCTAGGGTATATTTATTTTGTCAGGGAGTAGGGGCTGGAAAAGAGAAAATGAACACTATCATCACTTCTTTGGCCAGTGATGTTCCCACTATGAATACAGTTATCAGTTAGTGACAAATTTGTACACTGGCGCACCACTAAACTGTCACTGGCTTTACTCACCATATTCTAGGAGATACAAATAAGGCAACATTTATTTCAACTTTTCTTGTAAAAGCAAAAGAATGATCAACTGCATTTTCCATAACAATCGCAAGAAATGTTTTGAATCCTTATTACAAGGTGAGCAAGTGTCAACTACTTTGGAAATGCAGCCTTAGGGATTAGCATCATTTAAGATATTGCAGCCCTAATGACAACAACAAGGCCATCAGGCATGATATTTGGACTTTTGTGTGACAGTACACATTTGAAAATCTATCATTTCAAATTGGAAACATTACTGCATGAACATCTTGCCTCAGGCTTTCTGCGCATCATATAAAAAGGATAGGATAAAAAGGTTACGATATCTTTCCTAAAATACACTGTAGTTTTTAAATCTGAAAATGGGCATTCACTTTCATTTTTTCAGTGAATGAACTATTCTAAAACTAACATGATCTAGAATATGTTTGGGAACAACCTAGTAAATAAATATTTAGTAGCTAAAAATGGAATTTAAAACAAATGATGTCTTCTGGATTTTTGGCTGAACATAAAAACATCAGAACACGTACTAGTAATCATTTGTACCATACCTTTACTAAGAATACATATGTCTAAGCATGTATGTCTCTGTCTCCCTCTCTCTGCGTTTTCCTGTCCTACATGCAATCTTTTTGCAAAGTTATACTTCATGTTTTCATGCCTTGTCCCTCATTCCTACAGTCTTTCTTGTCCCCGTTTTTTCCTTCATTTTTCTCTGTTATTTTATATGCTTAATATACATTTTAAATCACATTTGCATTGTGTTAATCAAAAGGTGTAACTAAAGCATTGCATCTTGTAAAATGGCATTAGTTTTCTTTTCACTTCTGAAACAACACACTGGATTTATACAGTAATGGAATGGCATCACTGCAGTGCTAGTGAGAATTCCTAGTAATGCATGAAAGCACACACATGCACACACACACACACACACACACACACACGCACACACACACACGCACACACACACGCACACACATACACAAACACACACACACACACACACACACACACGCACACACACACACACACACACACACACACACACACACACACACACACTGCCATGCCTATTGCTGTGCTTTATGGTGCAGCAGTAGTGTTGTTGTCTCCAGTGGCGGCTGGTGATTTTAAATCACAGGGGGGCTGCAGGAGACAGCTGAATGGGTGGGGTCAATGGGAGGGGTGTGGTCAACTAGTAAGGGGAGGAGCTATGCACAAAACCACAAAAAACGAACTTTAAATAAATACGCTGCCCTGGGTGGCAAAACATCATTATGAAAGTCCAATCAAGACAAAAATAAGTGTAGAAGAATAAAAATATTTCAATGCATTGGTTGCATGACAGCTTACTTAATATCTAGATGGAAACAAAAGGTTGTGAGGCATGAAAAAATAAATTACTTTTTAAATACATTACTGGAATGCCAGTCAAAATCAAGTATAAGAAAAACCAGAAGCACTCAACTCAAACCACTTCTCCTTGCACTGCAGTTCTAATTATAATATATTCAGCTTTATTAAAGAACCAAGTAACATGCTGAAAGTAGAAATCTATGTGATGCCCCCACTTGTAAAAATGTTTCTTATCCAAAAAAGACCTGCTGCCTGACAACTTGTTTCATGGGGAAAACATTTTAAAAGTAAAAAATGAAAAGCAAACAAGAAACAAGCTCAAGATACATTGCTTAAAGGATTACTGTACAGGTTATGGACCACACATGATTGGCATTCTGTTTAGTTTACGGGTAAAGTCTGTACAGATGACTGAAAGTCTCCAACAAGTGTAATGAGCTTTTTAAAATAATGGAATCCTGTCCTTTAATACCCAAGGCTTATACATTATCTAGTCAAGTATTCTCTGCATGGCAACAACAGAAAGGCTTTCAATGTTGGCAATTCTTTAACAGTATGCTTATTAAAGCTTACTTGCATCTTACGATCTCAGACAAGCTTACCTTATGGTCATTAAAGCATTGCTACTTAAACACAGAGCAACAGGCACTTTGAGTAATAAGCATAAATCTGAGTAATAAGCATAAATCAACAGTACAAAAATATGACAGAAACCAGACCATTCTGCAAAATCAAGGACAGATGAAAAGCCACTGTAGTACTTATGCAGTGTGTCCTCCCCATCCAAGGTAGATACAACTACTCCTTGCCTTGCTTGGACACATCCAGAGTCACTACATGGGGGAGTGGGGTGCAACAAGCATGTCACAATTTGAAATCTCTCTGGCTGACTGTGATGGCCCTGACTCATTTGTCATACCTGTCAACCTCAAGAGCAAGAAATCTGGACAAAGCCATACACAGAAGTGGTACAAAGGCCCAAAAATAAGGACAATTTTTAAATATTGCTCTAATAAACTTAGAAAGATAATAGAATAGGTCTTGCATTAGTATGAATTTTCTGAAGGGTATAAAATCTGAAACTCAAATGTCTGTCATTTTCTAACTTCAGTCTTTAGTGATTTGTCACTAATTTGCCAAAAAACACAACTTTATGAAAAATGGACCAAAAATGTGATGCAAAAATATAAAATAGACACACAATACAGCTGCTACCTGCCAAAGAAGGGACACTTTAATATTAGTACTGCTACCTTGAGCAGCTGACAAAATAAAAGAATCTGCATGCATTTCAAGTAATCTATAACTTTGATTATTACAGTTATTTCTTAATTGTAAGCCCTCCATGTTTTCTTCCAAAATTGCTATTTTGCGGAGGGATTATTAGGGGAAGAGCAACATTTTGAGCCAAAAATTGGGGACAGTTGAGAGGTTGGCTATGCCTAATTCTATAAAGCAATTTATTTGCATGTACCTCTCAACCTGTTAATGCAGTAAATCTGAACAAGGCCAAATATATTGGGGGCACATATAAACAGTACTAAAATTGCTCTTGTATAAATTGAGACAATTGATAGAACAGCTCTTACTTTAACATGCATTTTTCTGAAGGTTATGAAGTCTGAAACTTATTATTTAGTGACTTAATTCCTAAATGATTTGCCAGAAAACTACAAATTTTATGAAGAACAAACCAAAAATAAGAAGCAAAAATCTATTCATTCTTTGAAAATCTGGACAGTTGGGAGGTATAGTTCAGCTGGGCCTGTGTGAGTTTGCTGCCCTTCCCCCCTGACAAAATAATGGTTGAATGGAGCCTCTGCAGCCATTCCAATGAACCATTACTTGGCTATTTCACTCCATTTACCATAAACACTAATGTGCATACTGCTTTACTTCTATGATAAGTTGGACTTCATTTGAAAGTTTTATTTTGTATTTTACAGCACAAACACTAAGTCATCTGTTAAACAAAGCAATGCAGTCTCACAATGAAAACTTAGCATTAAAACTTCTCTGCCCTTGAAACTCACATTCATTGAAACAGCACTGAAACCCACATTCAAAGAAAATACATTTTGCCAGTGGCAGATAAAGATTAATTTTGGGCTGTTTTCAAATCATAAGCCCCTTGCATATGAAACATACATGTGCTCTTTGATACACCTTCCTCATTGTACTAAAATTATATTCCTTGTACAATACAGTACACTTGTTAGAGGGTGTTTTAAATTTCTTTTGAGCATTTTTCCAGTAAGCAACGAAACAAACCATATGCACCCATAATGGCAAAACTGCCCAGTTGAGAACATTTATCATAAAAAAGTCTACTCAGACTTCCACAGTCCACCATTATTAGTAAATATACACAATTCTACAGTCCACCATTATTAGTAAATATGCACAATTCCACAGTCCACCATTATTAGTAAATATGCACAATTCTACAGTCCACCATTATCAGTAAATATGCACAATTCTGCAGTCCACCTTTATCAGTAAATATGCACAATTCTACAGTCCATTATCAGTAAATATGCACAATCTCTGAAGTAAGTCATCTAAATAATTCCACATTAAAGAAATCTGTAACTAATGAAGCGGTTGCTGCTAGCAATCACCTTTATATTTCATGGTTTAATCGAAAAATAAAGTGTCTGTTGCCCCTCAGGAATAAATTGCCTATATTACATTAAAAAATGATAAGCTAGTAATAATATTGCAAGAGGAAATGGATGGCAAACTGATAACAGACTCATAGTTAGTATCTTCACCAAGGAGAACATTCTCAGTACAGCAGCATCCACTCCTTGTGGGAGTAGAACCCACAGCCTTTTGCATCAAAAGCAAGTACACAACCTGTTGTGCTATAGTATTAACTAGGCAAAGCACTAAACTTCTATTCCCCTGCAGCTCTCAGCTCCTTGTAAAATCTACTCAATACTCAACTGCATCTCAACTTCGCAGCTCAAGAAAACTGGAAAAAGCCAAAATGTATTGGGGGGGGGGGTCAAAAGCCCAAAACCCAGGGACATATTAAACATTGCTTGTATAATCTTGGAAAGTTGCTAGAATAAAATGTTGTGTTGCCACCATACATTTTACTGCCAAGGTCCCTGAGCAAAAAACAGTCAGAGTAACATACCACTACGCCACATCAGCTGCTTTGTAAAAGAGAGGAAGACTGAAACTTAAATGGCTATCATTTAGTGAATTCAGTTCTCACCATAGCTGCCAACCTCTTAGTACAAAACATCTGGACAAACCCAGTAATGAGGGAATACAGCCCTCAAACATATTCAGTGAATTCAGTTCTTGCCATAGCTGTCAACCTTAGCACAAAAACCTGGGCGAAGCCAATAATGGGGGAATACAGTCCCAAAAATAGGGACAAATTTAAAATATTCATCTTATAAACTTAGAAAATTGCTAGAAAAAAAGGTTGTGCTACTATGTATTCTGAAGAACATGAAGTTTGAAATTCAAATGTCGGTCAATTTTACTGCGGACAGAACAAAAACAATTTTCAGCAGAGACGCAGGGATTAATACTGCAGACACATCTTTGTAAAATGGCAGGACACCAGAGCAAATCCACACAAACACAGGGAGGAGATGCAGACTACACACAGAAGCCACCCCAACCAAGAATCAAACCAGAAAACCTATAGCTGTGAGGCAACAATACTACCACTGCACCATCAAATATGCAAGGAATTAAACATTCAGAAACCTGAAGTCTGAAATTCAAATGCCTGTCAATTTTACTGCGGACAGAACAAAAACAATTTTCAGCAGAGGCGAGGGATTAACACTGCAGTCTCTTTTTTGTAAAATGGCAGGGCACCAGAGCAAATCCACACAAACACTGGCAGGAGATGCAGACTCCACACAGAAGCCACCCCAACCAAGAATCAAACCAGAAAACCTACAGCTGTGAGGCAACAATACTACCACTGCACCATCAAATATGCAAGGAATTAAACATTCAGAAACCTGAAGTCTGAAATTCAAATGCCTGTCAATTTTACTGCGGACAGAACAAAAACAATTTTCAGCAGAGATGCAGGGATTAATACTGCAGACACGTCTTTGTAAAATGGCAGGGCACCAGAGCAAATCCACACAAACACAGGGAGGAGATGCAGACCCAACACAGAAGCCACCCCAACCAAGAATCAAACCAGAAAACCTATAGCTGTGAGGAAACAATACTACCACTGCACCATCAAATATGCAAGGAATTAAACATTCAGAAACCTGAAGTCTGAAATTCAAATAAATGCCTGTCAATTTTATTTAACATTTGTTAATCAGGACAGTCTGACTTGGAACAAAAAAAAATTTTCAGCAGAGGCCCAGGAAGAAATAATGCAGACATGTCTTTGTAACATGGGAGGACACAAAAGCAAACTCACACAAACACAGGGAGAAGATACAGACCCCACAAAGAAGGAACCCCAGCCAAGAATCAAACCTGAGAACCTGCAGCTGTGAGGCAACAATGCTACTACTACACCATCAAATATCAAGCATTGCAACATTTACAAACCACAGATATTATGAGGAACAGATCAGATCAAATATGAGGCAAAAATCTGCAATTTTTTTACAAATGGTGGTGGGTAGGGAACTCAAGTCTTTAACACCTGCATACAGGGTACAGGGTTCAAGCCTGAGGTATTCCCTACCTCACCACCATGAGCACCTGGGGCATTTACACACACACGCACACACTAAAAGCAGTACCCAGTCCCATACAATACACAAAGTAAAAGCAGTACCAAGTCCCATACAATACACAAAGTAAAAGCAAGTACCATACACATAGTATAAAAGCAAGTCCCATACATTGTAAACGTAAAAAGCACCATACACTTACCTGTCCGTTCTCCTTCTCCATAATATCCATACATCCTGCCCGCGCAATACTCTGAAGACCCGCGAGATCCCTGAAAGCAAACCTCCCGACGAGACTGTTCTGACTGCTGCTGTTGCAGTCCGGCCCCGATGCATCATCCCAGCGAGTCTGTGCACTTTAAAAGTGCACAGATGTCTCCATGTGTTCCCTATGGATCCTGCCTGGAGCATGCGCATAGACGCATGCGCGTCGGGATTACTGCGCATGCGTGAAGTCCGCGAAAATTTAAAAAATGTTTTTTTTTCTATTTTTATTTCGTTCTGAGGGGGCTGCAGTCCAGCAGTCCGATAGCACGGGCCGCCCCTGGTTGTCTCACAGCAAGAGGTTCTCCCGTTCGATTCTTGGGTTGGGAGTGCCTTCTGTGTGGAGTCTGCATGTTCTCCCCGTGGTCGAGTTGGCGTTCGAAAGACATGCGTTGAATGGGCGTGCCTTTGTTGAAGGTTGGGCATCGGGCTGGCAACTCGGCACCATAAAAAACAACTGCCAATCATTAGCGGACCGGAGTTCCGCTGTGGCGACCCCTAACCGGGAAAATCCGAAAGACAGACAACAACATTCTGGTATATTTTTAACATTCATATTGTATTGTCTTTGTATATTTGTATTTTGCTGTATAAATGTAAAAATGTATTCCATTTTATGATTTGTATTTCTCTTTGGAGAAGCATGTGTGTGTGTGTGTGTGTGTGTGTGTGTGTGTGTGTGTGTGTGTGTGTGTGTGTGTGTGTGTGTGTGTGAGTGTGTGTGTGTGTGTGTAGGGTGGTCATTACCATCTGAGTCACTTTTGTGATCATACACAGTTACACTTTTCAGGAGTGAGCCTCTGAAATGTATACAGGAGTAGCATTTCTCTTCTCCCTTTCACTGGAATGGTACTTAAAGCTTTATTAGGAAAAATGAAAAACTATAGAACATACAATTAATTTAAACTAATGTCAGTAAATGAATGTTTAACCTTGCATCAAAGAAACATGAATTAAACCAAATCTAAACATGAGCAACACTGGCTATTATGTGATTTCAATTGCAGTTATGAAAACGTTGGACCACTACCAGCTGAAAAATTCAGTAGTTGATGATCCAAAGCTTTTAATGGAAGTTTTTAATAAATACTTCACATGTTTGATATTTGTTCTTAAAGTAATAATCTGTGTTTTTGAAACAATAGATTTTATTGGGACAGACCGCCTGGTTACCTCAGATGATATTGTCAACGTACTAATACATATGTGCCATGGCAAATTGTTTTTATCTGTTATTTTAAATTTTTTTGTAAATCAAATTCATTTATTGATATTGCAGTCAGTAATTCTTTCCAATTTACAGAGTAATTTGGACTTATCCAGTCTGAGATTGTTGTAGACATTGATGCTTTTATATATGTTTCTATATCAGGAAAGTTTAATCCTCCCAGTTTCCATGGTCTGATATAATGTATTAATGTTATTCTGATTCTTTTGGGAAATCATAATTTTATTAGACATCAATTTATTTCTTTAAGTATATTCCTTTCTGGAAGTAGTTTGTTGTATTGCCAATGCTAGCCTATATATAGGATCTTGGGCAGTAAAACCATTTTTTTAACTATAGTCACTGATGTGACTTCTAAGTGCTGCAGTGTTTTTTAACTATATGAGAGTCAGGTGAATGAATGACCCTTGGAAAAAAAAACATCTGAAGGATGTGTGCTGTGCTGTGCAGCTTCGGGATGTCATGTATGTATGTGTTCTTGGGCTGCTTGTTAGTAAAACATTCACTAGCCTGAGTAGCCTGAGGCCTCAAGTTTGAGAATCTTGAAGAAAGCTGAGAAATTAATAAATAATGAAAAAGATGACTGGCGTGCATGCAATCATGCATTAGAAGGAGAAATGTATGGTCTAAAAGATTTAAGAAAAAAAAAGACAAAGATTTGGCATTCTCCATGGAGAATGGGAAGTTGCATATCAGTTTTAGGAAATGTGAAATGCAATAAAGCATAAACAGCTAACTAAATAACAAGGTACAGATTGTTAAATGAATGAATATGTTTTAATAAACCTTCTGTACATGCACAGGTATAATATATATCACATGTGGATGTATGTCTTAAATATTTTAAGTGAAAGTGTTGATATAGTATCAGGAAATATGGGTCTCTCTGCTGAACCAATTTAAAATGAACATTATATCTGTATACAATAGAAAACCTTATAGGGTGTCATATATAGATATAGATATATATATATATATATATATATATATATATATATATATATATATAATGTGTATATATGTGTATATGTATATATATATATATATATATATATATATATATATAATGTGTATATATATATATATATATATATATATATATATATATATATATATATATAATGTGTATATATATATATATATATGTGTATATGTATATATATATATATATATATATATATATATATATATATATTTTTTTTTTTTATTCATTAAGAGGAACTTAAAAAGAGTTACAGAAAGACAAATGGAGTTGAAAGATATAAGAAGTACTGGAAAAATGCATAGGGCAGGTAAATTTACATTTTCAGAAAAATGAAGGAATTGGAATTGAAGCATGAAGTCTACAGAGATCAGAAATAATTATATGTCTTAGGAAGAGATATAAAGAATGTTTCCTCATTGCTTGATTATGCAGTTTGGTTGTCAGCAGGTGGTTACTTACTATACAAAATTATCATATCTTTTGTGTGTGTGTGTGTGTGTGTGTGTGTGTGTGTGTGTGTGTGTGTGTGTGTGTGTGTGTGTGTGTATGTGTTCTGGTTTTACAATGTTTTATTATGTTCCTGAAGCCTTTCTGAGTAGTTTTAGATTTTTCATCAATGTGATCATCCTATGAGCAGTACCTTCATTTGTTGTTTCATATAATTTATTTAAAAGTTAGGAAACATAGCAGTGTATTAAAAATGTTTTGGAAAACTGAGATATAATGTGATAAAAATAGTATCACATTCACTAGAGTAATGAGATATGCCTTTCACAATTAGATGGAGTATGGTATGTGCTTTTGTGACACTGGTAGTCAAATTGCCAAAGTCTAAATTATTTACCATTGTTTGTAGATTTTTTAATTATGATGCCCTGTTTTATGATCTGACCATTTATATTATAATCATAATTTTGGGCTTTCTGATATCATATTTCTTGACATTAGAGTTCTGGTTATTGCTACTGCATCATATTTTTATATGTTGAAAATGTCTATAGCTTTGTGTCAAGTCTTTTAATGGAATAATTCTATTTGTCTGAAGTGGTTAGAATTTCTGTTTCTCCATAATGTGTTTTCCAGTTTTATATATGAGAAGAATAGTTCAGAAAGTATAAGGGCATACCAGCAGTTCATAGATTTGGATTTAAATCAGTAGTGAGCTGGAAGATTTGATAAGAGAAGAAAAAATTTCTGTACACAGTGAGCATAGATAAAAATAAAATTACCACTTTGAATCTGTTTTGTAATTCCAGTGAAATTATGCTAGCAAATACAATTTTTTCTCTATCCTCTAAGAATAAAAGTTTATACATTTTACAGTCTTGGTTTCTGCACCTATAGTAAGTAGCAGCATGTAAGGTAACTTGTTGAGTGACATTATGCACTGAGACCAGCTGCTCAATTTTCAGTTTCAGCCTCATGACAGTGAGTTAATAATTAAGTATATATTACAATGGTTTAGTACACTCTAGTGAATCATGCTAGTTTCAGGCTACATCTTCTTCTTCTAGCTTTTCCTGGTTAGGGGTCACCACAGCAGATCACCTTGTCTGCTCATGATTGGCTGTGGAGTTTTTATACAGTGTTGAGTTGCCAGCCCGGCACCCAGCCTTCCACAGGAGGTGCACACACACACACCTAGGGCCAATTTAGAGTGTCCAATCCACCTACAGCATGTCTTTGGGATGTGGGAGGAAACCCACACAACTATAGGGAGGGCATGCAAACTCCACACAGAAGGCATCCCAGCCGAGGATCGAACCGGAGAACCTCTTGCTGTGAGGATACAATGCTAACCACTGCACCACCGTGGCCAACCTACATCTGCCAAAACAATACTGAGGTATTTAGATAAACATTCATTTGGGCCTTTTTAAGACAAGTCACAAAACCCACTTAAATGGCACCAACTATTACAGAAAGGATGCAGAGTATGCAAGAGATAACACTGTCACTATGTATAATCTCTATTAACAGCTGAATAGGTAACTAGATGCTCCAAGATCAGAAGGCTGTGGATTCTATATTCACACCCCCAAAATAGCAGCCCAAGTAAATGGCTTTTTAAGTCATAAAATGACTTCACACTCTTTTGAATGAAGTTGGAGACTGAATGTCTGGATGATGAATAACATACTTGTCCCAGCAGGAAGACAGGACTGATTTTTTAGTATTATGACAGGGCCGGGTATGCACCTGCACTGAGGAATCGGATTAATCTTTAATGTTTCATACGTTTCTTTTACTGTACTTTGTTGTGATCATATTTAGTGCACCTTGACCTTTCTGGTTATCAGGCTCAGCAAATAGTCAGTAGTGACAGACATTTATCTAAAAGTTAAACAGCTGATGTGCTTTACTCTTAACAAAGGGGCTGAATGTCTTTAAGACCCTAAGAGCAGAATTAATGTGTGTCTGTGTGTGTGTGTGTGTGTGTGTGTGTGTGTGTGTGTGTGTGTGTGTGTGTGTGTGTGTGTGTAATATGCATGTATATGTATTTAAAAGAAATACACTTGTACTAGAAATAAAACAGTGTTTATATTTTTCTCATTTGTTGTACTCTAACTTTTTTCCAAGAACAAGAAAGAGGTCTAAGTGTAATAACAATATTTCAGGGGGTGTCATTAGCATGAACACTGCAGTACCATTTTTTGGCAGTATTGTCTGTGAGCACCAGTAGCAGCTGGTGACTTCAAATTGAAGTGGGGGGCTGCAGGAGACAGCTGAATGTGTGGGGCCAATGGAAAGGGATGTGGTCAACTAAAAAGGGGTGGAGCTATGCTCAAAATCACAACAACTAGAACTTTAATTAAATACGCTGTCCTGGGTGCCAAACCATCATTACAAGAGTCCTATCAAGACAAAATGAAGTGTAGAAGAAAAAATATTTCAATGCATTGGCTACGACAACTTAATATCTAGATGGAAACACAAATGTTGCGAGGCATGAAAAAATAAATAGCTTTTTAAATACATCACTGAATGCCATTCAAAAGCAGTTCTAATTATAATTTATATTCAGCTTTATAAAATTTCCAAGTAACATGCTGAACGCAGCAATCTCTGTGATACCCCCACTTGTAAAAATGTTTCTTATCCAAAAAAGACTTGCTGCCTGACAACAACCATCTACTTGTTTCATGGGGAAGACATGATCAAAGTAAAAAATTAACAGCAAACAAGAAACAAGATAAATTGCTTAAAGGATTACTGCACAGGTTATGGACTACACATGATAGATTGTCATTCTGTTTAGTTTACAGGTAAATCCTGCAAAGATGACTACAAGTCTCCAACAAATGTAATGAGCTTCTGAAAATACTGTAATCCTGTCCTTTATTACAAATACTGTTATATGCATTTCAATACCTAAGGCTTATACGTTATCTAGTTATGTAAATATTCTCTGCATGGCAACAATAAAAAGGGCCGGATTCACGATGGCTTGCACGGAGTCTAAGAGTAGTGTAAGACTAAGACTCCATGCAGCCATCATGTCTGATGAGCGATCCACGAACAGCCTGCAGGGGCGTGTAAGAGAGCTCCTAAAACGGCTCTTAAATGGACAGGGCTTGGATATGCAAATTATCTCACTTGCAGCTGATAGGCATGCAAATGAGGTAATTTTACAATCCAGGAAGCACAAACCTGTCCGTGTAAGAGCCGTGTTATCTGTAGAAATGTATTCAGTTGACAACTGAGTACCATTCTGCAAATAGCACAATGGAGCCTTGTCAGCTCCAAATAAAGGTTGCGTATGTTCCAGGAAGCATGCCAATGGCCAAATATGTGGCCACTGGCAACGTACCTCCATGCAAAATTAAAATAAAAATGTATTTTTTTTCGGTGATGTTTAAACGTAGCGCAGCGCCACGCAAACGGGCTGCACTAAAAAAAAAATCAACAGAACAATATTTAAAACCCATAAACATGGATTTTATGCAAACCATCAATATACAATGTAAGGGAATAGCAGTCTGAAAACAACATGGCCACCGAGTAGGGTTGCTAAGGGGGGAAGCTCAGTGTAAGACATGTAACTAAGCATTAGTAGGCAATCCTATGTAAATGAGTGTTAGGATAGTGAATCACACTTTTACATAGCATGTGAGCACATTCCCTGGAGTGTAGGAGTAGGATAAGGGGGAGTAACAGAGTAGGAGATAGGTGACATCACAGGGGGGTATGTATGAAAGAAATGAAGCTCATTGGAGCAGAGTGGGATGTGAAAGCTGTCAGTTAGACATCATGGAAAGAGGTGTGTCAACAGGTAGACATGGGAAAGCCAAGAAATGGAAAGTGTACACTGTGGATAATACCAAAGTTTCTTGCTGAGCGTGCATGCATGCTTGTGCGCGCTGGGAAGCCCGAGTAAGATGGAGTGCGCGTGTAAGCGTGAGTGCGCGCATTTAAGCCGGAGTAAGCATGTATAAGGCTGTTTAAAGAGTTATAAGCGTGTTTGCGCTGGTGTGCACATGTTTTAACCTGAATAAGCAGGTTGTAGTCCATCAAAGCATGGGTGCGCGTGTGTTAGCTGCTGTGTGCATGTTTTCCCTTGTATGCACATCGCTCCCCCCTGAGGAAACAGAGAGGAAAAAGGAAGCACAACAAATTGTAGGAAGCTACCAGGTACTAGCATAGCTAGCAGGTGAAAACAATCAGAATCAGGCAATTACACAGGCAGAACAGTAGCCCAGCCCAGCACTGAAAACTCTACAAACAACAGTGCAGTATGTTTCTCTCAACAGACACTGCAACAATGGAGTGAGCTACTAGAAGTGAAAACTGAAAAAGCTTCACTCAGACAAAAAATGCTAGGGGCTGCCATAGCTGTTTTAAGGTGACATATGCAACATGCTGAGGGTGGTGACAATGCAAATGCTGCCGGACAACCCACAGTGAGGAGACGGAGAATAGTGTACAGGCCCAGGGTCACCTACCAGGGGTTACATGAGCTGGAGATAGTGGAGCACTATAGAGTGGACAGAGACCTCCTGCAGAAAATTGTGGAGCTGTGCAGGCCACGCCTCACACACAGAACCAACAGAGGGGAACCCATCCCAGTGGAAACCAAGGTATGTGTTGGCCTAAGAATACTAGCAACAGGTACCTTCCAGAGACCAACTGGTGATATGATGGGGATATCACAGGCATCAGCATCCAGGGTACTGCACCAGTTCCTGGATGCCATGTCAGCACATGTCAGTGATCATGTATATTTTCCCAATTCCCGTGAGGTATTGGCCAGCAATATGCGTCTCTTCCAGCAAATAGCGGAATACCCTGAGGTAGACTGCACGCATATATGCATCAAAGCACCAGCCGGTGAGTGGGGTATGGCCTACATTAACCGCAAGGGCTTCCCCTCCATCAACTGCCAGGTTGTGTGTGATGCCCAGGGCATAATAATGAATGTGTGTGCTGGCTGCCCTGGAAGCTACCATGATTCCCATATCTGGCATCTGACGCAGCTGTACCAGACATTTGCCAATGGGGACATCCCACATGGTCACCTACTGGGGGATGCTGGCTATGCACTGGAGCCGTGGTTGATGACACCCATCAGAAATGCACACACACCTGAACAGGAATGCCATAATGAGACACACGCACAAACACGTAATGTAATAGAGCATGTGTTTGGGCTGCTCAAGTCACGGTTCCGGTGCTTGGACACACCTGGTGGAGCCTTGCAGTACTCACCAACTACATGTACCCAAATTGTCATGGTATGTGCTATGCTACATAATATGATTCTGAGAAAACAGCTGCAGCAGGACCAGCATAGGCCCAGCCCAAACAGCCCCCCACCATTGCCAAGGCCATCACAGGCATAGCGTGACTCGGAGGAGGAACAACCTGAGCCTGCCCCAGTAGGCAGAAGGAGGCGTGCCCAGTATGCCTTGGCCTTGGCAAAGAGGCAATGCATAGCACATACACTGGCTCAGTAGGAATCCTGGAAATGATACCTCTCTCTGACCACACATATAGTAAAAGGGATGCCTAAGTTGACACAACCTGCTTTCAAACATGTACAGGGAGTGTAGTATGTGCATCCAACATAGGCAGCCCTGCAGCACCACCTGAGGCATGATTGCCATGTGTTAAGCAATGTAACACCGTGTAGTATATGCAAACTTGATGACCCTGAGTAACATCCTACCCTCACCAAGCATGATGCCACAATATGAAGACAAGATGATCAATTACAACAATTGGCTTAAGTATTGTTGTTAGTCAAAGGGGATCCAATGCCGGTCAGCCTGGGATAACATGCTGAGCAAGACATGATGCTCCGCTAGGGATGGCTTGCACCTATCACCCCTGGTCTTTTGGATACTGGCAAAGGCTGTTGTCACCCCCATAGTGCCTTGAATAGATAAGGCTCAAAACACAAACCCACCTCCATAGGTATCACAAGGGATATGAAAGTAGAAGTAATGCCACCCAATGCCAGAAGTCTAAACTGCAAGATGCATGCAGTCCAAACTCTCCTCAGCATGGAGAATGTTGATATCTGTGCAGTAACAGAAACCTGGTTCAAGGCTCACAAGAGCACCCTAGCACTACCAGGTTAAACCTCATACCATGCTTTACAGCCCCAAAACATGGAACAAGCTACAAAAGGAGGGCGAGTATCAATAATTGTCAAAGACACCTACACCCCCAGGTTGGTGCCACAGCATGAAGC
This sequence comes from Protopterus annectens, assembly GCF_019279795.1. Lineage (NCBI taxonomy): Eukaryota > Metazoa > Chordata > Ceratodontiformes > Protopteridae > Protopterus > Protopterus annectens. Next base: position 497,174,498 of record NC_056725.1, on the reverse strand, counting down.
AGCACAGACTATCCATGTGCAAGTAACAGTGGCTAAACCTGCCTCCCAGTTTGTAGCCTGCTACCCACCACCCTCCTAAATCCAGGAACCCCATCTGGCCTACTTGAGAACACATGAAAATATGAAGGTTTCTCCAAACCACATTATATTGGGTGATTGCAACTACCCAAACATAGACTGGGAGCATTAGTCTAGCTCCAACACCCTAGGCCAAAGGTTCCCAGAATTCATAAACCGAAATGCTATGGAACAACTTGTCACCACTCCCACAAGAGGGGTAAACATACTGGACCTGATAATCACCAACATGGGGACTCTATGGCCAAGACGAGAAGTGTATCCCTCACTGGTAAGATCAGACCATAGAGTAATCTCACTGGATATTCACATCCTGACCCCAGTCCCTGGCCAGAAAACCACAGTGAAAAACATGTGTAAAGCAAATTATGCACTCCTCCAAACTGAGGTGGAATCCATTAAAGCCCTTGTGCCTGTGGAAAATATGGCCCAGACCTCAGAACCCTATATAAATGCATGGTATGAACGCCTTCAGGAATGCATGGATTATGCAATCCCAAATAAAACCAAGACCCAATCCTCCAAAGGCAGGCATCCTGTCTGGTGGACCCCAGCCATCAACAAACCATGCAAGAGAAGGCGGAAGCTACTACATGATAGAGCAAAACCCAAAAAAGGGAAGGCATCACTGATCAGTATTATGACAAAAAACTATGGCCCCACATAAAATCTTCTAAGGCCAGCTACGAGATAAAAATTGTACAGGACACTAAGGATAACCGCAAGGCTTTCTTTACTGATGGTAGGAACCTGGGTGGGAATTCCCAGATATGCTCAGAATTAGTCCAAAATGACAAACAATACACCAAACCCACAGACATTGCCAACGTCCGACCTGACAGGTTCAGTGCAAACTCCCCCCCACACACCAAAAGGCCGAACATCTATCCCAGCAGAGTGCTGGCCCCCTGACATTGCAGATACTCAGGTAACAGCCAGCATCTCTAAAGCAAAACACACAGCATCAATGGGACCAGATGGTGTCCCGGGCTGTGTCCAACATGAAGTCCAAGACGAATTGAACACCAAATAAAACAACTGCTCAATCTCAGCCTTACCACAGGATATGTACACAAAAAGCAGTGTACAGTAACAGTGGTCCCTCTCCATAAAGGTGGTGCCTGAATGGATACTGCAAACTATCACCTCAGAATCCTGACTAGCTTGATCTGCAAAGCTATGAAAAGGATCATCATGGACCTCAGAAATAAAGATATTGGGGACCTACAGACACTGGACCCTATCCAGTGTGGCTTACTTAAGGGCAGATCCTGCCCTTTAAACATGGTTGAGTCATTTGAAACAGTCACCAAGGCCATTGATGAGGGGAAGGTGGTCCACACAGCCTACCTGGACCTTGCAAAAGCCTTCTATACAATACCCCACTAGGTCATTATAGATAAGTCCACCAGCTTAAATATAAACCCCTATGTCACTAGATGGGTTGCAAACTGGCTCAAGGACAGCACTGATATGGTCAGAAATGCTGGAGCCATGTCAGAGTCCAAACCAGCTACAACTGGCATCCCACAAGGCTCGGTCCTGGGACCACCCTTGTTTGGTACATATTTATCGGAGGTACAGGCCAACAAGGAAGGACTGTGTCTGAACAAGTTTACAGATGACTACAAACTGGGCACCATATCTGACCCTCCAGCTGACACAAGCATCCTACAAAAGGGCCTCATAGAAACAGACAACTGGTGCCAGAGCCATGTCATCAAGCTAAACGCAAAAAAGTGTATAGTCATCCCCTTTGGAAAAACAGTAAGTGCCCACCAATTACCACATAGGTGGTAACCCATTAAGTACAGAAGAGGTAATAAGAGACCTGGGGACACAAGTTGATAGAAATCTTGCATTTGACAACCATGTGGCCGTAGTGGTTATAATAACATGTCATATACCCACCTAATCATGAAGGTATTCACATCTACATCAGGGGAGGTCATCATGCCTCTTCAGTCATCCTTCATCAGGCTCACAATTGAGTACAATGCCCCTTGTGGGATGTACCTTAGCAGACACCTCCAGCAACTGGAAAGACCCCAAAAGTACCTCACCTGGAGGATCAAAGGGCTATTGGCAAAGGCTCTTGCTACCCCCATAGTGCCTTTTTTAGGCAAGGCTCAAAAGACAAACCCACCTCCATAGGTATCACAAGGGATAAGAAACTAAGAGTAATGCTACTCAACGCCAGAAGTCTAAACCTCAAGATGCACGCACTCGAAAGTCTCCTTAGCATGGAGAACATCGATATCTGTGCAGTAACAGAAACCTGGTTCAAGGCTCCCGAGAGCATCCCAGCACTACCAGGTTATACCTCTTACCATGCTTTTCGGCCCCAAAACTTGGACCAAACCCCAAAAAGAGGGGGAGTATCAATATTTGTCAAAGATACCCACACCTCCAGGCTGGTGGCACAGCACGAAGCATCAGAGACTATCCATGTGCAACTAACAATGGGTAAAACTGCCTTCCAGTTTATAGCCTGCTACAGACCACCCTGCCAAACCCAGGAAACCCACTCAGCCTTCCTGAGAACACTGGAAAATATGAAGGTCTCTCCAAACACCATTATATTGGGCAACTTCAACTACCCAAACATAGACTGGGAGCATTACTATAGCTCCAACACCCTAGCCCAAAGGTTCCTAGAATTTATAAACTCAAATGCTATGGAACAACTTGTTACCACTCCCACAACAGGGGAAAACATACTGGACCTGATCATCAGGAACATGGGGACTCTATGCTCCAGACCAGATGTGTATCCCTCACTGGTAAGATCAGACCATAAACTAATCTCACTGGATATTCACATCCCGACACCACTCCCTGCCCTGAAAACCACAGTGAAAAACTTCTCTAAAGCAAATATCACACTCCTCAAAACCGAGGTGGAATCCTTCAAAGCCCCTAGGCCTGTGGAAAATCCGGCCCAGACCGCAGAATCCTTTATAAATGCATTCTATGAACACCTTCAGGAATGCATGGATCATGCAATCCCAAATAAAACCAAGACCCAATCCTCCAAAGGCAGATGTCCTGTCTGGTGGACCCCAGCCATAAACAAACTAGACAATAGAAGGAGGAAGCTACCACATGATAGAGCAAAATCCCAAAAAGGGAAGGCATGTGTGATCAGTATTAGCAAAAAACTACGGGCACTCATAAAATCGTCTGAGGCCAGCTTCGAGAGAAAAATTGCACAGGACACTAAGGATTATCACAAGGCTTTCTTTAGTTATGTTAGGAACCTGGGTGGGAATTCCCAGATACGCTCAGAATTAGTCCAAAATGACAAAAAATACACTGAACCCACAGACATTGCCAACATCCTAGCTGACAGGTTCAGCGCAAACTTCTCCCCCCTTCCCCACCAAAAGGGCAAATATCTATCCCAGCAGAGTGCTGCCCCCCTGACATCTCAGATGCTCAGGTAAGAGCTGCTCTCTCCAAAGCAAAAAACACAGCATCAATGGGACCAGACGGTGTCCCGGGCTGTGTCCTACATGAACTCCAAGAAGAGCTAAACCAAACATAAAACTACAGTTCAATCTCAGCCTTACTACAGGATATGTACCCAGCAACAGTGGTCCCTCTCCACAAAGGTGGTGCCTCAACAGATCCTGGAAACTATTGCCCCATAAGCCTGCCTAGATTGGTCTGCAAAGCTATGGAAAGGATCATCATGGACCTCATAAATAAAGATATTGGGGACCTACAGACACTGGATCCTACCCAGTTTGGCTTTGTGTAGGGCAGATCCTTCCTCTTAAACCTGGTTGATTTCTATGAAACAGTCACCAAGGCCATTGACGAGGGGAAGGTGGTCCACACAGCCTACCTGGACCTCGCAAAAGCCTTCGATAAAATGTCAAGGACTTGTATAGCAGTATTCCACAAGATACTGCTTTGGAATGGGTTTGTTATATGATGAAGAAACACCATGCACCAGATAGGGAGATCTACTTAGTCACCCTATTAGGTGACTTAATTTTGTCATATAATTTCTTTATTTTTGGAGACGAATTTTACAAACAAAAAGTAGGTGTTGCTATGGGCTCCCCATGTGGCAGTAGTATAGCCAATTTGGTGATGGCCTATTGGGAGTCCCATTATGTTTTTTCACAACAAAACCCATATTATGAATCATTTCTTTTATATACTAGGTTCTTGGATGACATCTTTATACTTGTGAAGGCAGGTGAGTGTGAAGTAGAACGGATGGTCCAACACTTTAACCAAAGTATCACCTTTTTACAGTTCACTCACACATTTTCGATGGTGAATATTGCTTACTTAGATGTGATGCTTAGTAAGGACTTGACATTTAATTGTTTCACTGCCAAAAATCATAGGAAAGAAACATACTCGAACACATTCTTGCACTTTACCAGCTGCCACCCATTTTTTCAAAAAAGATCTGTGGTTAAAGGGCAGCTGGTTCGTGCTGCCAGGATGGTTTCACTTGACAACGATTTTTATGCTGAATGTTCCACTTTAAAGAACATGTTTATGGCACGTGGATACCCCACCGATTTATTAGATGAACTAATACAAGAAGTTACTAATAAAAGATGCCAACATTTCTATAACCCACTACTACCAGTCAGTACTAACAATTCTACTAATTCACTCATAAGTCCCTACACTAATATATCTATGAGTGGGACTGATGAGATTGATGAGTTTGATGGGACTGATGAACCTGGGATACTATCGAACCCAGTGTTGCCAGTCCCAATAATGGTTGATGACAACTGTAAGTCCACTTTCATTACTACATTTAGTAAAGATAGTGGAATATGCACTGACATTATATTCAAGAACTGGGAATTGTTTAGAGCATACCCAGACATTTATAACAAAACAGGTCCTTGCCCTAAGATTGTATACAAGAAAGAAAAAAATTTAAAAAATATTTTGGAATTTAAGAAAAGATGTAAGACATCGAAGGTAGGAACGTATAAATGTCAGAATTGCAATTACTGCAAACATGTTGAAGAGGGTACACAATTTTGTATCAATAATTGTAGATACAAAATAGATTTTAAATTAAATTGTAATTCATGCTATGTGGTTTATTTAGCTAGATGCAAACAATGCCCGGCCTTCTATATTGGGAAAACCATTAGAAGGCTGAGAGAGCGTATATACGAGCATTTATACGCAATTAAGACATCAAAAATGGAAAATGCTCTAGCTAAACATGTTGTTACCAATCACAACCACAATTTTAAATTTATTGCTATAGACCATATTCCAGTTAATGAAAGAGGTGGCCCGAGATCTGTACAATTAGAAGAAGCTGAATTAATTTGGCAAGTAAGATTGTATGCCTACTGCCATCCAGGCTTAAATGATACTTGTTCAATTTCTAGCCTGTTAAAACTAAAGAGCTTAAAAAGATAAATACTGTTGCTATATACTATAAAATGAGTATTGATTATGGTCTGTGCTCTACACTTTTGTACTATGTACATTTTATAATATTACAATTTATTTAATTATTTATTTAATCATTTACATTAACTATTCTGTATTTGTTCTTTGTTGCTATTTCTCTGCTGCTAGCCCTTTAATAATTTAATTGATTAATGAAGTTAAATAGGCTCTCAGGACCTAATTAATATATAATTGCAAATGTTGGTTTAAAGTGTGTGAATAATCTGAAGATGTCGGGTATTTGACCTGACGAAAAGCGCTTCATTCTATTTTATTTTATTATTTTTTCAGTAAAAGCAAGTTTTAACAGCTATATTGGTGTCACTGGTTACGGTTTATTGGTTTAGTGCCTTCAATAAAATACCCCACTCGGGCATTATAGATACGCTCACCAGCTTAAATATAAACCCCTATGTCACTAGATGGGTTGCAAACTGGCTCAAGGACAGAACCCACATGGTTAGAATTGCTGGAGCCATGTTGGACTCCAAACCAGTTACAAGTGGCATCCCACAAGGCTCAGTCCTGGGACCTCTCTTGTTCGGTATATATTACTCAGAGGTACAGGTCAACACGGAAGGACTGTGGCTGATCAAGTTCACAGATGACTGCAAACTGGGCACCATAATTGACTATCCAGCTCACACAAGCATCCTCTTAAAGGGTCTCATACAAACAGACAACTGGTGCCAGAGCCATGGCCTCAAGCTAAACACCAAAAAGTGTATAGTCATCCCCTTTGGCAAAAACAAAGTGCCCACAAATTACCACATAGGTGGTAATCCATTAAGTACAGAAGAAGTAATAAAGGACCTGGGGTACCAAGTTGATAGCAATCTCTCATTTGACAACCACATGGCCAAAGTGGTTAGAAAAAGATTTTATATAGCCCACCTAATCATGAAGGGATTCACATCTAGATCAGGGGAGGCCATCATGCCTCTTTACTCATCCCTCATCAGGCCCATAATTGAGTACAATGCCCCTTTTGGGATTATCCTTACCAGACACCTGCAGCAACTGGAAAGACCCCAAAAGTACCTCACCAAGAGGATCAAAGGACTCAAACAGGTGCCATATGCTGCCCGGTTAAAGAAACTCCAACTCTACTCAGTGGCATACCGCCTGCTCAGAGGCGATCTGTGCCTGATGTATGAAGCCATGTCCAACCCAGAATTAATAGACATGCTGCACCTGAAAATCCAAATCCCATCAAGCGACATGCTCGAGAGACTTGAACCTCAGCACTGAAATAAATAGGACATGCTGGAGTGACAGATTCATAACCCAGAGGCTCCCTTCACTCTGGAATAAAATCCCAGTCCAGGTTATGCAGAGTCCCTCATTGACTCTCTTCAAAAGGAATCTTGATGAGTGTATGGGAGATTGTAGGTTTACCCTGGGTATCACTTTTATGTCACAGTTAGACAGAGGCACAGTATACTAACCTTGAAAAATGTCATGGCAAACACCAGTTAAAATGTGTGTTGAAGGACAAACACACTCTGAGTAGGATTAGAAATGCCCTAGGGCACATAGCCTAGTGTTTGTCAATGTCCACCCAAGTTGCGGAATACACTAGTAATGTTGGACAAGCCTGGTTTAAGTAGGCCATAGCTGAACAAAATACAACATGGTCATACCTTAGTCTGGTGTGCTCAGTATGAATATTTAAAGCAGTGATGGGACTCAAACCCAGGATACTGTGCACGAGAGTGAAAGGACTGAACCACTACACTATGACAATATTACAGTGTTTGGTCAGTATGAAAGAATGTTGACAAGTGTATGCAAACTGTCCCATGGAAACCCTGCAGGCACAGCATAATCCCTGTTGGGTTCAGACACAAAGCAGTTGGGCAGTAAGAACACAACATGACTTCCAACACGCACACTGTAAATGTCAACTATTGTTCAAGTTCACACACAACCACAAATGTAGTGGACCTCAGATCTCAACATATGGAAAGGTCACACTGGGCATGCTCACACACTTTGATAAATGAGACATATGTCAGGCAACAAACCATGGAAAGCCTGAACTGGGCATGCTCACACACTTAGGCCATGTCTCAGTATAGCAGTCGGCCACACATATTTGGCATTTGTATGTGTTAAGCCAGGAACCTCCCACAATACAGCAATCTGCCCAGTGCACACAGTTAAATGACAATAGAGACATAAGTAATATACTGGAACCCAGTCATGATCAAACATCTTCCACAGGTACACAAGTTGTTCATAGAAACAGGGAAAGCTATGGCAATAAAGACCTGCAAACAGTTTATCAGCAACAAATATTGTACATCCCAAACATAAACATATGGGTTCAGAGGTCGATACTAGGCTGTTTGCCCTAGGGAATACATAAGCCTAGCCAGAGTGTATTTGGCGTCTGCCTCCCCAGTACAGTAGCCTACTGTGCCTCTGTAAAGTAGGTCACAGAAGGCACCGTTTAAGGCTAGTTTTCTGTGCCTCCGTCAAGCAGGGACACAGTGGAGATCCCAGGGGTTGAATTTGTAATGTCACATCCATGTGGCTGGAGTTTGCTGGAAGAGGTTTGGCGAGGGGCTATGTCTAACATTAATTGGGATTCAATTCCAGACTGAGGGGAGCCTTATCTGTAGTGTCTGGGCAATTTCACTGTCAAAACGTGCAGGTGATGATTTTGAGGGATTGAAGTGTCTTGCCAATACTGTTCAGAGATGTCCTCCCTCTGTGGGATATTGCTCTGTTATGTATTAGCTCCCTCCTTCTGTTGTACAGCTTATATATGGCTGGTGTCAACCAGACAGGTCTCCTGTTGTGGAGGAGTCTTGGTTTATTTGGGATAGCATGATCAATGAAAACCTGCAGGTGCTCATAGAATGCATTTGTAAAGGATTCTGCAGATTGGGCTGTATAATCCTCGAGCACAGGGCCTTTGAAGTATTCCACCCCAGTCTTCACAAGTGCAAAGTCTGCTTTTGAGAAATACTTTGTTAGCAGTGATGTCCTTGCTTGTGGGTGGGGATCAGATATGGACGTCCAGGGAAAGTTGGTTATGGTCATATCTTAACAATGGTGGTTTACCTCTGGTGTGGAACATAGAGTCCCCATGTTGGTGATGATCAGGTCCAATATGTATTCCCCCTTGCGGCTGTGGTGACTTGTTCTGCCATAGCACATGGATTCACAAATTGTAGTGGCTGTAGGGCAATGTTGTTGAGGCCTGAGTAGTTCCCCCAGTCAGTATTCCTGTACCTGAAGTTAACCACTGTAATGGTGTATAGGAACACCTTCATATCCCACACTGTTCCCAGGGAAGCCAAGTGTGGTTCCTGGATATGGGAGGGGGTGGTCTGAACTACACACCAAACCAAAAGGCAGTTTTGCACAATGGTAGTTGTATATGTATGGCCTGTCATGCTTACTGCAGTGGTAACAACCCAGAGGTGTGTGTATCTGTGATGTATATAGGTTCATAGGTTCATACTAGGCATTTATAAGCCTAGCCAGAGTGTGTGTGGCTTTCGCCACCCCTTGGAATGAGAATACTATGCCCATGTAGGGTTTAGTTTACTGTGCCTCTGTGTAGTAGTGATACAGAGATGGCCCCCAGGGTAAACCTAAGAACTCCCATCCACTCGTCAAGATTTCTCTTGAAGAGAGTCAGTGAGGGGCTCTGCCTAATATGGACTGGGATTCTGTTCCACAGTGTAGGGAGCCTCTGGGTTATGAATCTGTCCCTCCAGCACGTCCTATTTATTTCTGTGTTAAGGTTCAAATCCCTCGCTCTCGTGGCTCTGGAGGATTTGGATTTTCTGAGGTGGAGCATGTCCATTAATTCCGGATTGGACATGGCCTTGTACATCAGGCATAGATCGCCTCTGAGTAGGCGGTATGTGACTGAATAGAGCTGTAGTTTCTTCTGCTGGGCAGCATATGACATATGTTTGAGACCCTTGATCCTCTTGGTGAGGTACTTTTGGGGTCTGTCTAACTGCTGCAGGTGTTGGGTAAGGTACATCCTAAATGGGGCATTGTACTCAATTATGGGCCTGATAAGGGAAGAGTATAGGGGCACGATGACCTCTCTTGATCTAGATGTGAATCCTATCATGATAAGGTGGGTAATATAGAAGGTCTTCCTAACCACCTTGGCAATGTGAGTGTCAAATGAGAGGTGACTGTCAACTTGGGTCCCTAGGTCCCTGATTACGTCTTCCATACTTAATGGATTACCACCTATGTGGTAATTTGTGGGTAATTTGTTTTTTCCCAAAGGGTATGACTATACAGTTTTTGGCATTCAGTTTAAGGCCATGGCTCTGGCACCAGTTATCCATTTCTACGAGGCCTTTCTGAAGGATGATTGTGCCCGCTGGAGTATCAGTTATGGCGCCCAGTGTGCAGTCATCTGTGAACTTTATCAGCCACAATCCTCCTATGTTTGCTTGCACCTTGGAAAAATAAATGCCGAACAAGAGGGGTCCCAGGACTGAGCCCTGTGGGATACCGCTTGTGATTGGCTTAGAGTCTGACATGGCTCCAGCAATTATGACCTTGTGGGTTTTGTCCTTGAGCCAGTTTGCAACCCATCTTATGACATATGGGTTTACAGTTAAGCTGGTGAGCTTGTCTATGATGCCCGAGTGGGGTATTGTGTCGAAGGCTTTTGCAAAATCAAGGTAGGCTGTGTGAACTTCCTTACCCTCATCAATGGCCTTAGTGACTGTTTCAAAAAAGTTGACCAGGTTCAAAAGGCAGGATCTGCCCTTGACAAAGCCAAATTGGGTAGGATCCAGTGTCTATAGGTCCCCAATATCTTTGTTTATGAGTTCCATAATGATCCTCTCCATAGCTTTGCAGACCAGGCTCGTCAAGCTTATGGGGCAGTAATTTCCAGGGTCCATAGAAGCACCTCCTTTGTGGAGTGGGACCACTGCTGCTGTACACCATTCTTTGGGTACGTATCCTGTGGTAAGGCTAAGATTAAACAGCAGTCTTATGAGCGGGTTTAGTTCCTCTTGGAGTTCATGTAGCATGCAACCCAGGACACCGTCTGGTCCCATCGATGCTGTGTTTTCAGCTTTGGAGAGGGCGGCTCTCACCTGGGCATCTGAGGGAGGCTACACTCTGCTGGGATAGATATTTCTCCTTTTGGGGGAGGGAATTTGCACTGAACCTGTCTGCCAGTAAGTTGCCAATGTCTGTGTGTTCAGTGTATTTCTTGTCATTTTGGACCACCTCTGAGCATACGTGGGAGTTTCCACCCAGGTTTCTAACATAACTGAAGAAGGCCTTGTGATTTTCTTTAGTGTCTTTTGCGATTTTTCTCTCAAAGTTGGCCTTGGATGATTTTATGAGTGATCGTAGTTGTTTGCTAGTACTGATCAGAGATGCCTTCCCTTTTGGGGATTTTGATCTGTCATGTAGTAGCTTCCTCCTCCTGTTGTACAGCTTGTTAATGGCTGGGGTCCACCAGACAAGACACCTGCCTTTGGGGGAATGGGTCTTGGTTTTATTTTGGATTGCATGATCCATGCATTCTTGAAGGTGTCCATAAAAAGCATTTATAAAGGATTCAGCGGTGTGGGCTGTGGTTTCCACTGGCCCAGGGGCCTTGAAGGATACCCCTTCAGTCTTAAGAAGTGTGAAGTTGGCTTTTGAGAAATTCTTTACTCTGCTCTTTTGTGCTGGGGGTGGAGGTGGGATGTGGATTTCCAGTGAGATTAATTTATGGTCTGATCTCACCAATGAGGGGTATACTTCCGGTGTGGAGCATTGTGTCCCCATGTTTGTGATGATCAGGTCTAGTATATTATCTCCTCTTGTGGGAGTGGTGACTAGTTGTTCCATCACATTTGAGTTTATGAATTCTAGGAACCTTTGGCCTAGGGTGTTGGGGCTTGAGTAATGTTCCCAGTCTATGTTTGGGTAGTTGAAGTCTCCCAATATGATGGTATTTGGAGAGACATTCATACTCTCCAGTGTCTTCAGGAAGGCTGAGTGGGTTTCCTGAGTTTGAGAGGGTGGTCTGTAGCATGCTACAAACTGTAGGGCAGTTTTGCCTACAGTTAGTTGCACATGGATGGTCTCCAATGTTTCATGCATTGCCACTAACCTGGAGGTGTGGGTATCTTTGATGAATATGGATACTCCCCCTCCTTTTGTGGTTCGGTCCAAGTTTTGGGGCCGAAAAGCATGATACGAGGTATAACCTGGTAGTGCTGGAGTGCTCTCAGGAGCCTTGAACCAGGTTTCAGTCGCTGCACAGACATCGATGTTCACCATACTGAGGAGGGCTTCGAGAGTGTGCATCTTGAGGTTTAGACTTCTGGCGTTGAGCAGCATTACCCTTAGTTTTTTTCCAGTTGTGTTTTCTAGGGAGGTTGGTTTGTCTTTTGAGCCTTGCCTAAAAAAGGCACTATGGGGGTGGTAAGAGCCTTGGCCAATATCCAGAAGCCCAGGGGTGACAGGTACAAGCCAGCCCTTGTGAAGCAGCGTGGCTTGTCAAGCATGTCATCCCAAGCAGACAGACATTGGATCCCCTTAGAATGACACCAGTAATTGAGCCAATTGTTAAAGCTGATCATTTTGTCTTTGTACTGTGGCATCATTCTTGGTGAGGGTAAGATGCTGCTCAGGGTCAGGGTCATACTGGCCTGGGCTACATAATCAGAGAGCTCCTCAATGTCTATTTTCATGTAGTCCAGGGAGTTACGTCTCAGGTCATTTACACCGGCATGGACAATGACTGAGTCATATTTGTACTTGCTTTGGAGTGACCTGAGTGCTTGTGTTATGTGGTGGATTCTAGCGCCTGACAGGCAGCTTACTCTAACCTTTTCCTTGTTCAGTCTGGTGAGCGGGACGTCAGTGTGTCTGACTATGGAGTCACCTATTACAACTGTATCAGGCATGTTGTTTGGCCTTAAGGGCTGTGACTGTTTGGCACACTGACTTTGTGAACTACGTGTTGCATGTGCTATGTTTAGAGGTAGTGGTTGCTTGGATGTCTGCTTTGGAGGCCTCTGTTGTTTTGGTAGTTTTTAATTAGAGCCTCCGGGTATGTTGTTGTGTGTTTACGTGTTTGGTTTGCAGTTGTGATAGGTTTATGTGAGACTGGGTTTGTGGTGTGTGTGGTTACCTTCTCCTCCTGACTGGTTTTGCCAGTACTGAGTCGAGAGAGCTCAGCCTCCAGTTTGGCTACATAGTTGCATCTCTCACATATATTTATATTTGTTGGGAGGAGGAGAGGGTTGTATGTGTACATGAGGCAGTTGTAACATTGCCTCAAGATTCCCTGATTCACCAGCTGAACTGGAGAGGACGCCAGTAATTGACCCTTCAACATGCTAGAATAGTGTAAGGGTTACATCTATCAGACAGTGAGATGAATGTATTAAGTGCTGTGCATTACCTTAATTGCCTTTCTTAACATAATTACCTGCCTGCTTGATTAAGAACTCTGTCTGCCTAACAGATGGAGAAAGGACACAGCTTTCTACAGATATCTGCTTTTGATTCCTCTAAGTAGTGCTCTAGACATTGTGATAAATCTAGATTGTGTAAAAAACTGTGCTAGAACTCATCTTTGCTAGTACAACTGTTTAGACAACCCTGGTAGACTTTAATGTTCTGATTTCCTCTGTACCTGTTAAGCTGTATTTTTAAAGTGCTCTGCATTGCCTTTTATATTACTGGCTGATTATCTGCTTGTACTGTCTCTATTGTGCTATTTATTGCCTGTTAGATTTACTCTGATTGTTGGCTAGCTTAGTTTTAGTTTTCCCCATCACCTTACCAGGCTGGTGTGCTGTGGTAACGTTGGGTTCTGTACAGTGATTGCGTTATTAACCCTGCATACTATTCTACTCTCTTTTGCACTTTCTAATAGCTGTACTTTTGCTGCCTATTATCTCTCTTCTCTTACCACTCTCCTATACATTTCCCCTTCTTCCATGTCTACCCTTTGAACTCTCTATCTTCCTACACTTACCACTTCTACATCTATCCCTTGAGCCCTGTACATTTCTACTAAAGTCTTATATACTATTCCTTCCTACTGAATATTCCCCCTTACTCCTTCCTCTCTTTAAATGCAGTTTTAACCATTTTTTGAACCTAACCTAGTCTATCTCTCCCCTCTTTTTACAGTTCCTCACCTCAGAAGCTCACTACAGAAGCCACCTCCCCACCACCAAACAAGGAACACCTCCTGCATCACTTCTGCAAACTCCCTGGAGCTTGCCTACCAGACTGACTCATAGAACTCCTGAAGACTGCCCTTAAAGTTTAATATTGAATGTAGGTAGCCTTAAACCATCTACTGTGTCTGTACTACCTACTTAGTAATACATTTACTTTAGTCTAACCTCCCTTGTAAGTGATTCAGCAGCCTACCGTGGACCACACGGACATACTCTCTCCCCCCAAGTCACCTTAGTCCCAGATACTTTCACAGCGAATGTTACAAGTAATCTGCTCAACATTGCTGCCTGCTTTCCTCATTCTCACCACTAGGTGGCAGTTCCCTCTAACCAAATGCCGATGCAACTGTAATGTTACCTGGCTTCCCAACCTTTTTTTCACCCCCTGTACAACTTTAACTATCTGATTCACAACACCTCTTACATCCCTACAAAATACTCGTCCTTTTCTGCTCTATAGTTATCATACCTGCTAACCTTTATATATCATCAGCAGTAGTAGCTGATACTTTTTTCACTCTCCTTTTGGTCTTCCCAGCTCCGTTAGCCCTCTTGGCTCACTCGCTCCCCTACCCTACCCCCAATTCCCACCCACCCCCACTACATCTACATTTATACCCTCATAGCCACTCCTACTTCCTCTCCATCATCTAAACACACCATCATCTTCTTATCCCCACCCCCTCACATAACACACCCTCATCACGTCTCCTTCCTCCTTACTCAACACTTACTTTAATTATCATAACCCAATGTGCTTATAAAATATTCAACCCTCCCTATTCAACTACTACTACTTCTCAACCTTTCCTATATCTACTATCTTACTGAACCTAATCTCATCACCCACACCCCACTCCTACACACAACCTACCCACACCACACATCACTAACCTACTATTACAACTCCATCTCTTCTGAACTATATCCCATCAATCACAACCTATGTTTTCATTACAAACTAATCCCTCCTCATAAAACCTCAACACCCACTCTCCCCTCCATATCCTCCACTAATTTTTTCAACCTGCACCTCCCATTCAAAACAATCCAAATACCACTACTACTTAACTCAACTTCTAACTTCCATATTTTTATTTGGCGATATACACCCCAACCCAGGCCCAAACCCCTCTTCCTCAATATCTATATCCATCCTATTTGCATCTCTTAACGTACAAAGTTTAACTAACAAAATTCCAAATCTGCATGCCTGGCTACTCCATAACAAACCAGACATCCTAGCCATTTCTGAAACCTGGCTAAAACCTCACATAAAAAATGAAGAGACAGTGCCATCCAATTACTCTATCATCAGGACAGTTAGAACCCATAAAAAGGGTGGTGGAGTAGCTCTACTCTACTCATCCTCCCTATGTATAACACCTTATAATAAAGTCATTCCCCAATTCAGTAATGCACAATTAATACTAGCCCATCTTCAGTTAAACAAACACAAATATATATACATAGCCTCCCTTTACATATCCCTTGGAAACAATATACCAATACTCGAAGATATCCTCTCCTGGCTTTCAACTAACATCTGTATTGAAACTATAATCATGGGAGAACACCAACATTAACTGGTCCTCCATTGTATCCCCTACTGACTCCCTTAACATCAACCTATATAACTACTCTCAACTCATCAACTCCGTAACTAGGCCATGCAAAGACCTCACTAGTGGCAACATCTTAGACTGGATTCTAGTCTCCCACCCTCACTACTACCCCAACAGTGGAACACTTCCTGACTCCCTCAGTGACCACCTTCCCATCTTCACAACACGTCTTCCTTCTCCCCTACAAGTTACTCATAACTGCATCACTACCCGATGCCATAAAAACTTTAACCTAGAAGCTTTCTCTGACTCCTTAAAATCCCTTAACTGGTACCCTTTAAAATCTACCCCTCGACAATGCAATCACTCACTTCAATATTACCTTTCTAAATCTTCTAGATACTCACGCTCCCTTAATAACTAAAAGAATAAAAAAGAAATCCAGCTCCTGGTTAACAAAAAACACACTAACAAACATGCGACTTAGAGACAAAGCCTGGACACAATACCACAGGAACAAATCCACATCTACCCTCAATGAATACACAACTCTTCATAACTCAGTTAAAAAGCTTATCTATGCAGACCATCAAAACTACTTCTCCCAACTTCAAGGCAACCACAAAACCAACCCAAAAAGGTTCTGGAGAGGTATAACCACCCTCCTAAAACCTGGTACTACAGAAAACCCAATACCTTGCCCAAATGCACAAGACACTGATCTTGCCACACAGTTCAACTCTTTTTTCATAGATTCTATTTCCAAATTTACCTCCTCTTTTTCAAATATCAATCCACCAACTACCTCCACTTCTCCTCACCCAACTCCCCCTCCATCTTCTTCCTCAGACCCCTCACCCTCTCAACCCCCACCCTTCCACATTAAAACGATTCCTACTTCCACCATAAAAAAACTCCTACAGAAACTAAAACCATGCACCAATGCCCCTGATAACATTCCCTCATACTTCCTCAGCATAGCTGCTGAAGCCATTGCCCTCCCTATCAGTATCCTAATCAACCACTCCATCCAAGAAGGCAATGTTCCTCAAATCTGGAAAAAAGCTTACATCATTCCTCTGCATAAAGGTGGAACTAATACTAATATCACCAACTTCCATCCCATCGCCATCCTCTCTCCCATTTCAAAAATCCTAGAGAAATGTATCCATCTTCAACTCCTTCCCCATCTCTTAGATAACAACCTATTAACTCCTACCCAGCATGGATTCAGACCCCAACACAGTACCATGACAGCCCTCCTATCCTTCCTAGAAACTGTGAATAAAGCTAGAGATTCTGGCCTCACGGTTTCTACCATCCTACTTGATCTCTCTAAGGCCTTTGACACTATTTCTCATAACCTACTTCTTACTAAGCTATCTAAACTAAACCTTTCATTATCATCCCTTACTTGGTTTACCAGCTATCTCTCTAATAGGCAACAAGCTGTCAAGTGGAAGAAAGCCACCTCCTCCTTTCTCAACACTCCCACAGGTGTCCCACAAGGTTCTATACTGGGCCCCCTCCTCTTCAATATTTTCATAAATGACTTTTTCCTCTCTATCCCTCTTGCAAACATTATTCAATATGCAGATGATTCCATAATTATCTGTGCTGCCTCATCCATCCCAACTCTTTTAAAACTTACTCAAGATGCCTTCTCCTCCACAGAACAGTGGATGAAAGACAACCATCTAGCACTTAATGCTGCTAAAACTAAACTAATGATATTTACTCCCTCTAAAACTAATAACTTTGATAGAAATTTATTCTCCATCACCAGCCAAAATAACACACCTCTTGAGCTGGTATCTGAAACCAAACTACTAGTAGTCCAAATCGATGACAAGCTTAAATTCAACTCCCATCTACTCCTAAATATAAAAAAAACCACCAAAAACTTGGCATGCTCTACCGACATAATCGGTTCCTCACCTCAACTACAAAACATACTCTTTCTGCCACATTTCTCCTTCCCTCCCTTCTCTATGGTGCCCCTCTTCTAACAAACCTACAATCATCTCTCAAAACCAAACTGTCCTCTTGCTACAATAAAATAGCCAGATTTGCCACCAGCAACAAATTATCAACCCATCACTGTGTACCTCTTCACAAACTCAACTGGCTAGAACTTCCCAACTACCTCTCCTACACTCAGCTCACCTATGCTCATAAACTCATATTCCAGCCATACCTCTGTCCCTCCCTGTCCACTACTTTTAAAATGCACCACACCCAAAGACTTCTAAGATCAAACAATCAAAACCTTATTGAGGTTTACAGACCTCTCCACCCCCCCAGGACAAAACCTCCTGTCCTTCTTACTAGCACGCCTATGGAACTCACTACCCCCCTCCATTCGTACAACCACTAGCCTCCCATACTTTAAAAAATTACTTCACTCTCATCTAACATCAACATGGCAATGCTCCTGCTCCCATCCCCCACAACCTACTCTCCACTCTTCTTTCTCTTCCCCTTCTTACAAATCCCAGTTAGCAAATTCATGTTTGCTTGTAGTATACAACTCCTTACTTGTACCTAGCAATCTCTTAGCCTACTGCATCTAACTACCTATCCCACTAAAAAAAAAAAAAAGGTTCTACTTTTAATACTATTGCATTTATTACTTTTGATTAAAATATATTTGGTCTGTCTTATAACCAGAAATTGTACAATGTTACTCTCTGTAATCTTCATATAATCTATGTGTGGAACTTAATATTTGTATAATCTGTATGTGGAGCTTTTCTCCCCAGGACTCCATTGAAAACGGGTTCTTTAGGCCCAATGGACTATCCTGGTTAAACAACTGCAAATAAATAAATAAATAAATAAATAATTGCTGTGTAACTGAGTCAGAAAGGACCTATAGGGAAATGGGTACTCAAGGGGATTGTAGGTGGATGTAGTGCTTTCTTTTTGTTTAAGAGTGCTTTACCAGTGTAAAAATGCTTTAGGAGCAAGTGCTGGGCTTTTCAGATAGAGAATAGACTGTTTAGATTGAAAGTAGAACAGTTCTAAGGGAAAAACTGAAGAGCACATGGATATGGATACACTTCCTGGTTGTGTTGTGTGTTATAAGTCTTGTGTTCATGAAGCATGGTATAAAACATAACCAGGCAGTGCTGATGTGCATATGTGACCCTGAACTAGGTGTCTGTTAATGCATATATATTGTTATCCCCCATACTGAGGGATGGTAATAGATGTACATACCTCTTTGTAAAAACTGATGTCAGCACCCTATAAATACTGCAGGAGAAGAAAAGCCACCCAGTAATGCGAATAATGTGCTGCGTTAATGCGTCTCTCTCAAGTGTCATAACATAGCTAGGTAGGTGGTTGAATCCTGCAAATGCTCAGTGTGTGTGTGTGTGTGTGTGTGTGTGTGTGTGTGTGTGTGTGTGTGTGTGTGTGTGTGTGTGTGTGTGTGTGTGTGTGTGCAATTCTCTTTGAAAGAGATGTCCCTTTTGACAACTAGAATAACACACTACATGATGTACAGTCCTCTTTGTAAAGACTGATGATGTCAGTACCCTATAAGTACAACAGGAGAAGGGAAACCACCCAGTAATGCGAATAGTGCGCTGTGCTAATGCGTCTCTCTCAAGTGTCATAACATAGTTAGGTAGGGGTTTGAATCCTACAAAAGCCATGTGTGTGTTTGTCACACAGTTTGTCAATGTGTGGTGGGTTTTGCTTTTATTATTGTATGACATATAATTGTAACAGTAAGTGAAATGCACACATCAGGTATGTGTGTGCCACATACAGATATGTACCTGTGACCTTCAATAGTTCCTATGTGTGAAGCCTGCTTCATATGAATACAGTTGTTACCTGTGCCAGCATGTCCTGCAGATTCCCAGACTGTACGCCATACATGTATGTTGTTGACAATGCAGGCTACTGCAGTGATCTGTGTCCTAGGCCAACTGGGTGACACACACTCATGAAAGCTGTGATATATTAATGTGGGTGAGGGTTCATATCTGGAGTATATGTTACACATGTTATAACACAGCAAAGTCTGTGAGTAATGGACATCCAGTGTAGGTGTATGGCAACTGTTGCTGATATGCATAAAGACACCTTCTTGCTTAGGCGATACACCAAGTGACTGCACAATACCTTTGGAAATGTGAATATCACAGGATAGACAAGAAAACACTTGTCCATATGTACACACCATTACCCGTTCTACATGATGGGTGCTGCCACCTACATGGTACTACTGGAATACTATGTTAAGTACATGCTGATGACAAAGTTACAGTTGCATTACAATAATAGAGCATGGCTTGGACAACAGGTATCTATCTGTATGATACCCTTCCGGTGGTCATGTGTGTCATGTGCAGACTGCATTGTAGGCCACTGTACACACTTCCAGTCATGGACGAACATATTGCTAGAGTGTTGGCATGTACGTAAGACTGCTATATGCCAAACAGTATTCTTCCTAGGGATGTGTGGGGCTCAGTAAGAATAGCTACTGATATAGTGTAGTACTGCAGGGATATCACTGAGACTGGGTTTCCTACATCTGTGTATCAGTTGAGGATACATCATGTAATAGGTTCATAGGTTCATACTAGGCTATCTGCCCTAGGGCAGTTATAAGCCTAACCAGACTGTGTTTGTCTTTCGCCACCCATTTTAAATGTATGTTCATATGGCCTTTTTCCAGGTTAGTATACTCAGCATCTGTGTAACAGTGACACAGAAGTGAAACCCAGAGTAAACCTACAATCTCCCATCCACTCAGCAACAGTCCTCTTGCAGAGAGTCATTAAGGGACTCTCCCTAACCTGGACTGTGATTTTATTCCAGAGTGAAGGGAGCCTCTGGGTTATGAATCTGTACCTCCAGCATGTCCTATTTATGTAAGTGCTGAGGTGCAAGTGTCACGAGCGCATAGCTCCATGGAAATTGGATTTTCTGAGGTGCAGCATGTCCATTAATTCCAGGTTGGACATGGTTCTATATGTCAGGCAGCTGTTGGAGCCCTTTGATCCCCTTGGTAAGGTACCTTTGTGGTCTTTCCAGTTGCTGCAGGACAGGTCTCTGGTAAGGTACACCACAAAAGGGGCATTGTACTCAATTATGGGCCTGATGAGGGATGACTGAAGAGGCACGATGACCTCCCGTGATCTAGCTGTGAATCCCTTCATGATTAGGTGGCCTATATAAACTGTCTGTGTAACCACTACAACCATGTGGTTGTCAAATGAGAGTTTGCTATCAGCTCGGGTCCCCAGGTCCCTAATCATGTGTACAGTACTTAATGGTCCAGGTAGGCTGTGTTGAACACCTTCCCCTCATCATTGTCCTTGGTGACTGTTTCAAAGACATCGACCAGGTTTAAGAGGCAGGATGTGCCCTCAACAAAGCCAAACTGGGTAGGATCCAGTGTCTCTAGGTCCCCAATAGCTTTATTTATGAGGTCTATGATGATCCTTTCCATAGCTTTGCAGACCAAGCTAGTCAGGCGTATGGGGTGATAGTTTCCAGGATCCGTTGAGGCACCACCTTTGCGGAGAGGGATCACTGTTGCTGTATGCCACTCCTTGGGTACATATCCTGTAGTAAGGCTGGGATTGAACAGTAGTTTTATGTTTGTGTTTAGTTCTTCTTGGAGTTCATGTAGGTGCAGCCTGGGACACTGTCTGCTCCCATTGATGCTGTGTTTTTGCTTTGGAGAGGGCGACTGAGCATCTCAGATGTCAGGGGGGCATCACTCTGCTGGGATATATATTTGCCCTTGTGGTGGGGAGGGGGGTGAGATGTTTCTGCTGAACCTGTCAGCAATGATGTTGGCAATGTATGTGGCTTAGGTGTATTCCTTGTCATTTAGGACAACTTCTGGGCATATCTGGTAATTCCCACCCAGATTCCTAACATAAGTAAAGAAAGCTTTGTGATTATCCTTAGTGTCTTGTGCAATATTTCTCTTGAAGCTGGCCTTAGACGATTTTATGAGTGCCCATAATGTTTTCAAAATACTGATCAGAGATGCCTTCCCTTTCTGGGATATTGCTCGATCATGTAGTAGCTTCCTCCTTCTATTGTTTTCTGTTATGTGGCTGGGGTCCATCAGAAAGGACGCCTGTCTTTGGAGGATTGGGTCATGGTTATATTTGGAATTGCATGATCTGTGCATTCCTGAAGGTGTTCATAGAATGCGTTTATAAAGGACTCAGCAGTGTGGGCCGTATTTTCCACAGGTCCGGGGGCTTTGAATGATTCCACCTCTGTCTCGGTTTTGAGGTGTGTGGAATTTGCTTTAGACAACTTTTTCACTGTGGTTTCTGGCCAGGGGCTGGGGTTGGTATGTGAATATACAGTGAGATTACTCTATGGTATGATCTTACCAGTGAGGGATACACTTCTGGTCGGGAGCATAGAGTCCCCATGTTGGTGATGATCAGGTGCAGTATGTTCTTCCCTCTTGTGGGAGTGGTAACAAGTTGTTCCATAGCATTTGAGTTTATGAATTATAGGAATCTTTGGCCTAGGGTGTTGGAGCTACAGTAATGGTCCCAGTCTATGTGTGGGTAGATGAAGTTGCCCAATATAATGTTGTTTGGAGACACCTTCATATTTACATGTGTTCATAAGTAGGCCAAGTGGGTTACCTGGGTTTAGGAGGGTGGTCTGTAGCAGGCTATGAACTGGAAGTCAGTTTTACCCACTGTTAGTTGCACGTGGATAGTCTGTGATGCTTCATGCTGTGGCACCAACCTGGGGGTGTGGGTATCCTTGACATCTATTGATACTCACCCTCCTTTCATAGTTAGTTCCATGTTTTGGGGCTGTAAAGCATGGTATGAGGTGTAACCTGGTAGTGCTAGGGTGCTCTTGTGAGCCTTGAACCAGGTTTCTGTTACTGCACAGATATCAACATTCTCCATGCTGAGTAGAGTATGGACTGCATGCATCTTGCGGATTAGATGTCTGGCATTGAGCATCATTACTTCCAGTTGCTTATCCCCTGTGATACCTATGTAGGTGGGTTTGTGTTTTCAGCCTTACCACCAGAATGCAAACATGTGCAAACATTACACTTTTGGAATTAACACTGGCGTATAACAACACTACAATGACAATCATACTGTTAATGCATCAGGCATGCTGGGATATACCCACATTGATATCATTACACTGTACTGTAAACAACATGATAATATTACTACAGTGCTATGTAGTCACCCTGTGCATCAGCACCATGCTATCCTGTTCCTGCATCAATGTTACAGATTGCAGGAGGTGGCACAGTTTCATCATATGCACAGGGTGTATACTTGGTATGTCAGAGTCTGCCATTGACACATCCAATCAACATGTATGTGTGTGTGTGTGTTAGTGAGGGACAACAGTACAAAATGGGGCAATGTTGATGCAGTGTGTGTGTGTGTGTGTGTGTGTGTGTGTGTGTGTGTGTGTGTGTGTGTGTGTATGTGTTAGCCCTAGGTGTTAGCATTATGCATGTGTGTATGCATGCACACAGTTCCACCACATGGCTGCCATATATGGGTGTTTGTGGACAGCCACAGACTGTACCTCGCAGGTCATACAGATCACTGTCTCTGGCCACGGACACGGTACCTGTGCCTGGCAGGGGTGCTACAGTCAGTATCAGGTACTAAGCCAAACTGGGTAATGTCATCAGAAGCAGTTGGTTGATGACTGGACACATGTCCCTGCTGGGACTGTCCAGAGCCACGTTCACGTTATCTTCTAGGGTGGTCTGATGACAGCACAGACCCAGCATTGCTGAGGCTGGTACTGGCACTATGGGAGCGGCTGCGAGTTTGTTGTTGTCTGCGCCGACTGCCAGCTGATGATGTTGCTGGCATACGTCGATGCCTCAACTGTCCTGCATTGCTCTGGCTCATGGACATGTAGTTGTGGAACAGATCTAATGCGTCCCCCCAACGTCTGTCAATGACCTCGCCGACAGTATGGATGGCAGCCGCAACATCACACATAGTGTCATTCATAGCAGTGTGATGTGCTCTAAGCTTCCTCAGACCCTGTCTGGTGTACCGTTCCATACATGCCTGTGCCTGCATTACAGCCCAGAACATAGCTGAGGTTGAAAGACCTCTGTGGGCACGTCTGACAGGGGCAGTACGACCATGGATGCTCCCACGAGAACCCCTGGACATCTGCCTGTGTGGTACCATGTCAGGACTCTGGCCATGACGGCTGTGAGGGGATGCATGCGCCACTGATACCACATTACCCTGGACAATGCCCACTGTATGCTGTCCCTCACCTATGGACATTGGTGACAATGGATGTATCTGCAGGATGACTGTGCGCATTGATGGGGTTGACTGCTGTGTACTGTCGATTGGCTGACCAACAACAGACCCTGTCACACCTCCCTGTGCCATTACACATGTATCATCATGGATACTTGTTTTCTCTGGATTGCTTTTGTTTCATTCGTTACTGGATTGGAATAAAGGAAGTTGGATTTTCCCTCATGGTGGCGAGTGGTCCTTTCGTTTTCTGCTTGGCGTTCAAGTTTATTAGTACTTTTGCAGTTCCTGGTTTGATTTTCATGTATCATCATTATCACTATCCCCAGCAGTGGCTTCAGGTTCCCTGCTGCACGGCAACAGAGCAACACCAGAACCTGTGAGAGGAAGACAGGAAACACAGTTTACAATGTGTACACAATGTTACCACAGATGCACACGGGCACATGCACACATGCACACATGCGCACATGTGCACATGGGCACATGCGCACATGGGCACATGCACACAGGCACATGGGCACATGCACACATGCACACATGCACACGGGCACATGCACACATGCACACATGCACGCGGGCACACATGCACACATGCACACATGCACACAGGCACATGCACACATGCACACATGCACACGGGCACATGCACACGGGCACACGGGCACACATGCAGACTACTCAGTACAGCAGATACAAACACACACACACCTGCAATCCAACACATACACAATACTATTTGAGGGTATTATAAGTATTAATATTATTATTATTACACACTCACCAGCATGGATTGGCTGCCTTGCTCTTACTCCAGAGGGACCTGCACAAATAAGAAAATTATTGTCAGTGGCCACAACTGTGCTATTGATACTGTGAGTATGATACAGTACAGTAGTACAACAGTTGGCTTTCACAGGTGTACTGATGATATTCAGAATATCAATCTTGCACAAGAATAGGCAGGATAACAACTACACACACAGTACACATCTCACACATGCATGAACTACCAGTGCAGAGAACAGTCAACTACAGATATGGCATGTTACCTGCACACTCCATGTGCACATGCTGGGTGGCTCCAGCCTCCATCATGACACATGTCTGTGGATGTTGTTGTTGTTGGGCTGTAGCTACAACACTTAGGAGGAGCTCCTCCACTCTGGTGAGGGGGGTGGATAGGTACCCCACCACCTGTGGCAAGCTGTTGTCTGTGGATATCAGACACACACTGACGGACATTTCTGATTAAATCACTGCAGTGATGGTGTACCTACTCATATGTCCGGTTATGCATGCCTATGTCATTTACCCGACGGACAAGGTCTTGCCACAGTGCAGCCCTCTCCTGCTGGTTCTGGCTGGTCCTGGAAAACAGTGTGGAAAAATCCCACACCAGGCTCCAGTGTATCTCCTCATCCTCTGCAGCTGAATAACAGGGATTGCGCTGATGCACCATCACCCTGGAAGGAAAGGAAAAATATGTGAGCAAGTAATATGGCACACATAATACTCTACTGTACTGATATCACTGAACTGCCATATATAGCATCTGTCTGTCTATCAGGGGATACACATGTAAATTACCACATATCACTGTTCAGCCAACAACTGTGTGACAGTGCCTGGCACACTCCATACAACAAACTGGTACACACCAGCACTCGGCACACTATTTGAGGTACAATGCACAACCTCACACTGTGGGTATGTATCAAGCTAATGGATGGAGAATATTGTCATCCCATGCAATGCATGCAATGCACATTTACATTTTCACTGGTAATCCACCTTAGTCTTTGCTGCCATACCCCTACCTACACCGCAGTCATACACTATGAACTATAGCACAACATATGGCAATGTAGTATGTTTGTATCCCAATAACTGACACATCCTTCTCTGGCCTCACACCGAGGACACACACTACCATGACAGACACAAAGTCATGCTGAGCAATCACACCATTGCAGACCTTGCACACAGTCAGTGTCACACTCATTCCACCTCACATAGTTGGTATTGCAATGAGTACATGTGTGTGCGCATTGTCATAGGTAGGTACTATGCTATTGGCCCTGGGCCTACGGCAACATAGCCTTATGCTGCCCTGCCCCTTGGGACACATGTAATGTGATTGTACTTGCTCCTGTCAAACAGTTACACAGAGGTGACTCATACGGCATATTACCTATCTCCATCACATTCATCAGGGGTATGTCTGACATCTACTAATAAGGAGCCTTGCTTGTTAATGCTGGGTGGTTTAGTCCAGGGTATGGCTTATTTGTGGATAGGAACCTGTACCTCCAGCATGTGCTCTTTACTGCAGTGAAAAGGATGAGGGCCATAGGTCATTTAGGCTGGACAGGTTGTGAGGTGTTACCATGGTGGTTGGACAACTGGTATGGGTGTGACATAACTCTGTATATCCAGCAGTGGTAACCTCTGTGTAGGTCGTATGAAAGGCACTCTATCTGTGGTTTTGTCAGTCACTCTGCATAGGGAATGTGTTTGAGGGCATTATCACTCTTTGTTAGGTATGTCTGTGGCCTTTTCCCTTGCTGTAGTTGCCATGGGAGGTACATACCATGTAGGACATTGCGAGGTGTAGAGGGGTACACTGACCCACATTTCCCTAGCTGACACACCATTTGTGATGACACATACCATGTACAGGGATTACAAGACTAGTATGCCACTGTGAATATCAAAGGGGAGGCTATTGTACACTTGTTTCCCATGTTCCCTTCTGACACCTCCGGTAGTAGGCAGGCAACCACCTATGTGGTAGTTAGTGGTTAAAGTGTTTTGGAATGGGGTATGGTACTCCAGTATCCACACTGGTGTTCAGTCGATGCCTTCGTCACCAGGCACCTGTTGCAGTACATCTGCCCCCATGTGCCTCTCTCACTCTATATATATATATATATATATATATATATATATATATATATATATTCATATACATACATATCTATAGGCATTCATATCTGTC
The DNA here is from genome assembly GCF_019279795.1 of Protopterus annectens. Taxonomy (NCBI): domain Eukaryota; kingdom Metazoa; phylum Chordata; order Ceratodontiformes; family Protopteridae; genus Protopterus; species Protopterus annectens. Next base: position 497,147,932 of record NC_056725.1, on the reverse strand, counting down.
TGTATATGTGTATGTATCTATATATATCTATATATGTATGTGTCTATTACATCTATATGTATATACATATTCTATCTATCTATATATGTCTATTTATACATACCTCTCTATCTATGTACATATATATATATATATATATATATATATATATATATATATATATATATATATGTATATACATACACATACACACACTAACATACTTCTAATCATCCATTGCTGTACAACCTACATTGTACATTGTACTACAACCTACATTGATATGTGCACATAGCAACCTTCAACTACATATGTATGTCCAGTCTTCACTAACAGTTGCAGTATGTCCCTTGCCCTATGCACATCTTCATATACATATAGATACAGACTGCTAACGCATATGGAGGGTTCACAGTATGTAGATTATTAGATTATGTAGTTTACATTACCTTTGTTTCTGACAGCTTTATTGGATGGCTGGCTTGCTGGCTGGCTTGAAGGCTTGATGGCATGATGACTTGATGGCTTGTTTTTTTTTTTTTTGTCTCTCTCTGTCTCTCTCTCTCTTTCCCTCCAGTGGCTGCAATGATATTATTGCATGTGTGAAGTGGCAGTACAGGCTGCTTTTGTAGGTATCTGCACATGTGCATGTGATGGCATCTGCACCAGTTGTTGGCCAGCATTTACTAATTGCATGCAGCCTGCTGTGTGGTAATTGCAGTTCTCACTGTGATTTCAGGACAGTGCTATAAAATGTTAGGTTAGGTAGGCATAGGCCTTTCAGTTTAGCAAGGTGGGGACCATGCTGGTTTGCTGTGGACACTGTTGTGTCAGTCAAAAGGTTGGTATGTCTCTCATATCTAAGGCTGTGTTGTAGCCACTGAAATGCATGTTGTACTGAAACCTGACTGTTGCTTCTTGCAGTTCATTCTTCTCAGTGTGTATGTTAACTCACACCTAATAATGCTAACACTGTTTACATGGGAGTATGTACTTTCCTGTGGGACTCATGGATTAATGGGTATACAACAGTAGCTCTTGCAATGTGTTGCTATGGCTTCACTATTTTGCCTTTACATTCACTCCTTGAAGGCCTGATATTTGTCTTTACTGGAATGTGTTGCTATGGCTTTCCTATTTTCCATTTACATTCACTCCTTGTAATGCATGATATATTTCTTTCAGCAGCAATTTCTTATATGTTTGGTGTGGTTTGGTGACACTGCATGCAGTTTGGTGAGGCCAAGGTCTGGGGTTTGACACTTACAAGGGTATCTTATTTTGCTGCTGAGCAGTAGTAGGGCCTTGTACTTTGCACTAACAGTTGAGAATATCAGGCACGTGCAGTGCTTGTAAACTGCTATACTGTCCTTAGTTTGTTAGATGGCTACATCCTTTGATATTTCTGGGTTGTACTCCTACATGAGGGTGTGCTTGTGGAAGCAATTCTACAGCTATTCGCAGAGTGTGTAACAGCAGACAGGCTGATATGCCTGTGTGTTTCTGACACTTCCAGGCCTGAGATACTTTCAGGTATATATTTGACCAGCCTCAGGGAACGGTACATATCAGTGGGATACACCCGTGATATATTTCAGATATTCTGCAGTTGTGACTGTGTGGTGTTTTGAGCATATGTATTACTACACCATTTCTGACATGCAAGTAGTGTCTACTTATTGATAGTGTACATTACGTGGGATTCCCCACCTTTCTGCCTACTGATAGTACATTACACAGGGAGTCAGTGGGGCACAGGTAACATTTTTTGACAAATGAAGGACATCCCTGTAAATCAGTCACAGTTGGGATGTCTGGCCTCATACCTATTCAAATATGGTGGTGTTTATCCTGCTCTGATATCGTGTGTGTTTTGTAAGGTGCTACTGTAACATTATTACCTCCTAGCATGGCTGTTTCTCTTATCACACTAATGTATTGCAATTCCACAAGAATTGCCAGTAAACATACAGGGAACAAGCTTTGTATAATGGCCTTCCTACATCCCCTTTACATTCACTCCTTGTATTTCATGACATATTTCTTTCAGCACCATGTTCTTGTATATTTCACATGGCTCAGTGGTAATTCATGCAGACTACTGTTTCCAAGGTCTGGGGTTTGAGACTAACAGGGGTATTTAATGTTGCTGATGGCACTTTTAAGCAGTTGTAAGTGGGTTTGCCTCAGGGAAAGGTACATATCAGTGGGATACACCCGTGATATATTTCAGATATTCTGCAGTTGTGACTGTGGGGACTGTGTGTGTGTTTTGTGCATATGTATTACTACACCATTTCTGACATGCAAGTAGTGTCTACTTTAACTTATTGATAGTGTACATTACGTGGGATTCCCCACCTTTCTGCCTACTGTTAGTACATTACACAGGGAGTCAGTGGGGCACAGGTAACATTTTTTTGACAAATGAAGGACATCCCTGTAAATCAGTCACAGTTGGGATGTCTGGCCTCATACTTATTCAAATATGGTGGTGTTTATCCTGCTCTGATACCGTGTGTGTTTTGTAAGGTGCTACTGTAACATTATTACCTCCTAGCATAGCTGTTTCTCTTATCACACTAATGTATTGCTATTCCACAAGAATTGCCAGTAAACATACAGGGAACAAGCTTTGTGTAATGGCCTTCCTATATTCCCTTTACATTCACTCTTTGTATTTCATGATATATTTTTTTCGGCACCATGTTCTTGTATATCAGTTATGGCTTAGTGGTAAGTCATGCAGACTAGTGTTTCCAAGGTCCTGTGTTTGAGACTGACAGGGGAATTTTATTTTGCTGATGAGCAGACTACAGGCCTTGTCATACAGAGTGACTAAGGCACTTTTAAGCAGTTGTAAGCGGGTTTGTGCTGGTTTGCGTGGGGCTCACGCATGCGCACTGTGGCTTAGCTACACGCACACTCACTTAGCTAAGCACACACAAGCGCACACCCGCTGACTACTGCTTAAAAGTGCTTACTCTCGCTAACACCCACGCTAATTTCATTTAAAGAAAAGAAAATGGGGAGATAGGACAGTGGTGAAAAAGGGAGCACAAAGAGGGTAGGACAGTAGGAAAACAAGCTCGGGATTTGCAGGAAGGATGTAGGGAAGGCCCATAGCTGCCCATTTCTTTATCAGCAACAGCTGTGCATATGTGTGTAATTTGGTGTGAAATTTGAAACCTTCCACCCCTGAGGGAGGGGTGAGGACAACAAAATATGTTGTACAGCCAATTTTAATTATCAGTTGACATGTCCAGCAGACATGTCTGCAAAATGGGCAGCTATGTATGGGGCGTAATTTTTTTGTGGGAACAGAGTGCCCTTTTTTTTTTTCAGGTGAGAGTGGAATGTAAGGTACAGGAAGTAGGTATATTTGGGGAGGTAGGTTGGGGAGGTTAACAGACAAGATAAACAAGACGCATACTGGGGCAGAGTATGACACATGTGGGGGGTACACAATTGATGGGGACGGATGTTTGGATTTCGCGAGCCCATGAGCCCACAGATGGCAACAGTGGAACTGAGATCCCCACCCACGAGCAGTTACCACTGCACTTTCACTGCCCAGGATGGGGCTGTGCTGGGGGCTGTATAGGATGGGCAGGCACACCCGTGAGTTGTGCCTCCCTTGCCTCAAGCCGGCATAGGGGTTCAAGCACAGAATGCCTGATCTCACTACGCACCACAGACCGGACACTTTGGAGGGTGAGTGGACGTTCTCCTCCAGCCACGCTTGCAGAGGGGGGACGATCCCCATCCCCTGCAGCGCTTCCACCCAAAGGTGGCACAGGGCCACCGGAGGAGGTTCTGGCCTGGGCACTGCTGCCAGGTGCACTCGCCAGCTGAGGTGGGAGAGGTGGGTCCGCTGGAACCCGCCTTCCTTGTTGTCCTATGTTTAGCAGTATTTTATGACATTTTGGGTTAGTAACAAACAACACCATTCAAAATTAGTTGTAACAGCATGCATCAGTATTCCCATTAACCAAACATCCATGAATTCCAAACATTGAACAGCAAGCATAACACATGCATATTTAGAACAACAGTACACAATCCAACAGCATGCACAGTTGATTGATGGCAACAGGCCATCAGGTTTGGATATGTGAACAGGGCACATGCATCAATGTAAATGCAGATATGTATGAACCAACAGGACAAATGTCCATGGGAATTAATTGTGTATACACATACCCAGTTTGGTGTGGAATGGCATCATTTGTGAAAATGGGGTAGGGTGAAGAAATATTACATTAACAACTTAAACTACCTATACATATGCTGTACATTCCTAGTAGCTGCAGATATATATCCCCTACATGTCTTTGTACAGTTTCCTATATGTAACCTTAGGAATGCTGGTGATGGGAATGTTACTGCTACATTAATATACATTCCATTTTTATTCATACATGTTCATATCTGGCTGTGTTCAGGTACAGCATCCTGCTACATTTGATTTATATGGCTCAAGACAGATGTTTGGATTTCGCGAGCCCATGAGCCCACAGATGGCAACAGTGGAACTGAGATCCCCACCCACGGGCAGTTACCACTGCACTTTCACTGCCCAGGATGGGGCTGTGCTGGGGGCTGTATAGGATGGGCGGGCACACCCGTGAGTTGTGCCTCCCTTGCCTCAAGCTGGCATAGGGGTTCAAGCACAGAATGCCTGATCTCACTACGCACCACAGACCGGACACTTTGGAGGGTAAGTGGACGTTCTCCTCCAGCCACGCTTGCAGAGGGGGGACGATCCCCATCCCCTGCAGCGCTTCCACCCAAAGGTGGCACAGGGCCACCGGAGGAGGTTCTGGCCTGGGCACTGCTGCCAGGTGCACTCGCCAGCTGAGGTGGGAGAGGTGGGTCCGCTGGAACCCGCCTTCCTTGTTGTCCTATGTTTAGCAGTATTTTATGATATTTTGGGTTAGTAACAAACAACACCATTCAAAATTAGTTGTAACAGCATGCATCAGTATTCCCATTAACCAAACATCCATGAATTCCAAACATTGAACAGCAAGCATAACACATGCATATTTAGAACAACAGTACACAATCCAACAGCATGCACAGTTGATTGATGGCAACAAGCCATCAGGTTTGGATATGTGAACAGGGCACATGCATCAATGTAAATGCAGATATGTATGAACCAACAGGACAAATGTCCATGGGAATTAATTGTGTATACACATATCCAGTTTGGTGTGGAATGGCATCATTTGTGAAAATGGAGTAGGGTGAAGAAATATTACATTAACAACTTAAACTACCTATACATATGCTGTACATTCCTAGTAGCTGCAGATATATATCCCCTACATGTCTTTGTACAGTTTCCTATATGTAATCTTAGGAATGTTGGTGATGGGAATGTTACTGCTACATTAATATACATTCCATTTTTATTCATACATGTTCATATCTGGCTGTGTTCAGGTACAGCATCCTGCTACATTTGATTTATATGGCTCAAGACAACTGTGGATGTTCAGTATTTCATACAACCATACTATTTCCATATTGCAAGGGTACAGCACCATATCCAAATTGTGGGACAGACACATTCCAGCTTCAGTACTTTTATTTTCAAACATTTCACTGTTTGGTTGTGGCTGTCTCATTCATTTCATTATGTACTGACTGCAGTATAACTTTATTCCAGACTTATTAGAGCTTTCTTGGTCGATTCATACCCTCTTTCTCACACTCTCACTTGTTTTATTTTTACAATTCAAGATGGTACTTAATTCTAGGCATTATTAACATTTCTTACTTGGTTACAACAATCCTTTCCAACAGACTCACTTATTTCATATGGTAGATTTTAAAAGGGGATGTATTTGACACATGTCTATCCTTTGTAGATTGATTACCAGTCATTTTCAGGGTGAAGCAGTTATCTGATATTACAATACAGGTGGAAACTCTATTTCAGACTTGTTTAATGTTTATTTCTGGATTACAGGCTGCATCACTTATCTAATCTTACAGTACTAGCAGAATCTTTTTTCTAGGCTTATTTGAACTTTATTAATAAGTAACAACACTGAACTCTTTTACAAGCTGTCTCACTTATATTCTATAACAATTCCAGCAAAATAATTACTAACCTGCCTGGTGGTGCAACCTCAGCAGCCTATCAGCATAGGCTCACTGATTCATGGAACGGACACCTGCAGCTGTAATATAAATGAAGTAATATTGGAACATACATCTCCATAATATAGGCTAGGATCATTTCTTGTATACTTAATTACATGGATACTTACTCAGTAGTGGGGCGTTGGGCATTTGCCGGGCCTCCTGTATTCAACGGTTCAGTTGGTCCTGTTTATGTCTCTTCAGGTCCGCATGGTGGTGACGGACCTGTTCACCAGTCCTTGGTATGCCTGTGGCACTGGTGAGATCATGTGCCAACCAGTTCCACGCCTCTGCCTTGTATGCACCCCAGGAAACCTGGCCCTGCATGAGTTGAAGCCTCATGATCGTGGACTAGGAGACAAACCATATATTTGGACTCCTCAACACCCCACCTCTGTGCTCTGTAGCAACGTCCCTCATCTGCACCTGCCATCCTGACTGCATATGGGTACCACAATCAGTTATGCTGTGTATTCCCACCTATGGGGCTTATATATGCTCGTTTTCCCGCACTTATCTGTGATTGGCCATTATGGATATTTATCAGCTTAAGAAAACCTGTTTTGTCATGCTGCTATTTCCATTCATTCCTATATATGTGCTAATACTGCATTTTTCAGTACAACTGTCATGGCTTAGTGGTTCAGTGCTTTGACTATGGTGCACAGTATCCTGGGTTTGAGCCTGGGCATTGCTTTTTTTTGTTTTTACTACTGTCTAGACAGGGTAGGAGGTGTGTCTGTGTAAAGGCAGTTTTGATACAGCTTGCTCGACGTTGCCCGCTGAGCCGGTTGGCGCACTGCGCAGCTCCGCGCAAATGGCTTATGCTTGGTAACGCGTTATTTGGCTATGAGCACGCATATTACATTGTGAGAAGTGTTGCTCAGCTACGGGCACTCATTTTAAGCGTGTTAAAGCGGTGCTCAACTCCGAGCATTCATATTATGCTTGTTAAACCATTGCTCACCTATGGGCACTCATATTCAGATTTGTAAAGCCTTGCTCAGCTATGGGCACTTATACAATTTTTTTATATTTTCTTGTGTCGGATTTCTTCAAAATACATGGCCCATTTCATTACATTTTACTTAAATTATAGTTATATATATATATATATATATATATATATATACATATATGTCAGGGGATTGTTTCATGCTTATTTAAATAAAAATAGAAAATGATGTTGTGGGGGCTCGAACCCTGACTACCTCCTCTTTGGCCAACGTCTCTACCGCTATGCTATTGCTACTTGGCTTAATTTGCATATTTAGATCTTATATGCTTTTCAATGACTGCTAACTGTGACTGAGCGGAGAGCATACCCGCGCAAACAAGTGCAACTACGGGCAAACATTTTGGAAATTATAAAAAAAAATTAAACTGCTATTTTTTTACATTTTACATTACAGTTGGGTTTATAGTCTGTGGGGGCATGTGTGGTGTTGTGTACCTTGACATTTCCGCGGACTCGCTCGTGGGAGTTTACTTTCAGGACTCTGACTCTTCTGGGGGTGTGTCCCTTTGCAGAACTCAGCAATCGGACACGTCCCCTACTGTCCTACATGGACCATGTTAGCCTAGGGTGTGATTCAGCATGCCCTCATGAATACGCATGGCATGCTGATGTCATACCGTTAGACTGCAGCCTCCGTGTAAGACATATTAACTCTTACACAGAGGTTTCGTGAATCCTGCCCAAAGGCTTTCAATGTTGGTAACTCTTTATCAGTATGCTTATTAAAGCTTACTTGCATCTTACAATCTTCGACAAGCTTACCTGATGGTCATTAAAGCATTGCTACTTAAACACAGAGCAACAGGGCACTGCAACAGCATGCATTTTCTGAATAATAAGAAACAAATCAACAGTATAAAAATATGACAGAAAAACAAAACATTCTGCAAAATCAAGGACAGATGAAAAGCCACGGTCGTACTTATGGTCTACCTTGGATGGGGGAATACTCTGAACACTTACACTATATAATTACTCCTTGCCTTGCTTGGACACATCCAAAGCCACTGCAGTGGGGAGTGGGGTGCAACAAGTATGTCACAATTTGAAATGTCTCTGCGTGACAGTGATGGCTCATACCTCTCAACCTCAGAGCAAGAAATCTGGACAAAGCCATACATATAAGTGGGACACAGACCCAAAAATAAAAACAATTTTTAAATATTGCTCTAATAAACTTAGAAAGATAATAGACTAGTAGTAGGTCTTGCATTAGTACGATTTTTCTGAAGGGTATGAAATCTGAAACTTAAATTTCTGCTATTATTTTCTAACTTCAATCTTTAATGATTTGCCACTAATTTGCCAGAAAACTACAATTTTATGAAAAATGGACCAAAAATGTGATGCAAAAATATAAAATTGCCACACTATATAGCTGGGAACCTGTCAAAGAAGGGACACCTTTTTAATATTAAGACTATTAACTTGAGCAGCTGACAAAATAAGAGCATCTACATGCATTCCTGAAATAAAACTAATCTATAACTCTGATCATTACAGTTATTTATAATTGTAAGCCCTCCACGTTTTCTTCCAAAATTGCCATTTTGCAGAGGGATTATTAGTGGGAGAGCAACATTTTGAGCCAAAATTGGGGACAGTTGAGAGGTTTGGATATTCCTAATCATATAAAGTGATTTATTTGCATTTATCTCTCAACCTCTTATTGCAGGAAATCTGGACAAGGCCAAATATATTGGGGGAACATACAAAAAGTACTAAAAATTGCTCTTGCATAAACTCAAGACAGTTGATAGAATAACAAGTCTTGCTTTAGTATGCATTTTTCTGAAGGTTATGACATCTGAAACTCAATGTCTGTCATTATTAGTGACTTAATTCCTAAAAGATTTGCCAGAAAACCACAAATTTTATGAGGAACAAACCAAAAATAAGAAGCAAAAATCTGGACAGTTGAGAGGTATAGTTCAACCGGGGCTGTCTTTGAGTTTGCTGCCCTTTCCCCCTCACAAAATCGTGGTTGAATGGAGCCTCCCCCTGCAGCCATTCCAATGTCCCATTCCTTGGTCATTTCACCCCATTTACCATAAACAGTGTAATGTACATGCTGCTTTACTTCTGCGATGATCTGGATTTCATTTGAAAGTTTTATTTTGCATTTTACAGCACAAACACTAATAGATATCTGTTAAACAAAACAATGCAGTCTCACAATGAAAATAGACTTAGCATTAAAACATCTCTGCCCTTGAAACTCACATTAACTGAAACAGCATTGAAACCCACATTCAAAGAAAATGCATTTTGCCAGTGGCAGATAAAGATTAACTTTGGGCTGTTTTCAAATCATAGGCCCCTTGAACACGAAACATACACGTGCTCTTTGATACACCTTCCTGATTGTATTAAATTATATTCCTTGTACAATACAATACAGTTGTTAGAGGGCATTTTAAATTTATTGTTTTGAACATGTTTCCAGTAAACAATGAAACAAAATGCATGCACCAATAATGACAAAACTGCCCAGTTCAGAACATTTACATCATAAACGTCTACTCAGACTTCTACAGTCCACCAGTATCAGTAAATATGCACAATCTCTGAACTAAAATTCATCTAAATTCCACATTAAAGAAATCTGTAACTAATGAAGAGGTTACTGCTAGCAAACAACTTTATATGTCATTGTTTCTTCTACAAATAAAGTGCCTGTTGCCCTTGAGGAATAAATTGCCTATGTTGCATAAAAAAATGATAAGCTAGTAATATCGTAAAAGGGAATGGATGGCAAACTGATAACAGGTTCATAGTTACTAGGTATCTTCGCCAAAAAGGACTGCAGCATCCACCCCCTTTACAACACAGTACAGTATGAGCAATGCATCTACCTACTGTGGAAGTAGAACCCACAGCCTTCTTCATCAGAAGCAAGTACACTACCTGTTTTGCTATTAACAATGCAAGCTAGCTCAGCATAAGCAGCACTAAACTTTTGTTCCCCTGCAGATCTCAGCTCCTTGCAAAATCTATTCGACACTCAGCTGCATCTCTGAACTTTGCAGCATAAGAAATCTGAAAAAAGTCAACATTTATTTGGGGGGGGGGGGGCAAAAGACCAAAAACCAGGGACACATTTCAAACATTGCTTGTATAATGTTGGAAAGTTGCTAAAATAAAATGCTGTGTTACCACCATAAATTTCACTCCAAGTCTTAAACCCTGGACCCTGTACAAAACAGAGCAACATACCACTATGCCAAATCATCTGTTTTGTAAAAGAGAGGAAGACAAACTTAAATGGCTACCATTTAGTGAATTCAGTTCTCACCATAGCTGTCAACTTCTAAGCACAAAACACCTGAACAAAGCCAATAACAGGGGAAAACAACCCCAAACATATTCAGCGAATTCAGTTCTCACCATAGCTGTCGACCTTAGCACAAAAAACCTGGAGGAAGCCAATAATGGGGGGATACAGTCCCAAAGATAGGGACAAATTTCAAATACCCATGTTATAAACTTAGAAAATTGCTAGAATAAAAGGTTTTGTGTTACCATGCACTTTCTGAAGAATATGAAGTCTGAAATTCAAATGCCTGTTATTTTTATTTATTTAACATTTGTTAACCAGGAAAGTCTGACTTGGAACAAAAGTCAATTTTCAGCAGAGGCCCAGGGAGAAACACTGCAGACATGTCTTTGTAAGATGGAAGGACATGCAGACTCCACACACAAGCCAAGAATCAAACCAGAGAACCTGTAGCTGTCAGGCAACAATACTACCAGTGCACCACTGCACTGCAAGGAAAGCCAAACCTACAGAAACCACAGATTTTATGTGGAACAGAACAATTATGAGATGGGAGAACATGCAGACTCCACACAGGAGGCACCCCAGCCAAGTGCACCACTGACTGTCCAAGGAAAAACAAACATGCAGAAACCAAATATTTTATGAGGAACAGAACAAATATGAGGCAAAAATCTGCACACTTTTTTTGCAAGTGGTGGTGGGTAGGGAATTCAGGGCCTTGCCACTTACATCCAAGGTACAGGTTTCAAGCCTGATGTATTTTCTACCCATCACCATGTGTTCTCTTTCTCTGTAGCCACCAATATATAGCAACTGGGGCATTTCACACACACACACACACACACACACACACACACACACACACACACACACACACACACACACACACACACACACACACACACCTCTGAGGTAGTTCATTGACCAGCAGTCTCCTTCACACACTTACCTGAATTAGTTCATTCAGCAGTCTCTGTTCTTGTCATACACACAGTAAATCCACCCTCGATCTCCTCCTAGCCTGTGCAAGCTAATGGTTGGATTTCCGGTCCTCCTTGTAGGTTTCTCAGCCTGCCATTGATGCTGGTTTCCCACAAGAGTAGGTCGGAAGCCCCAGCCTGCTGACGATGCAGTCTGGTGTTGTTCTGTTCAGTGGTCATCATCACCACACAGACTTCTGGGCTGCAGGGCAGAGATGTCATTTCCCCTTATCTGGACTGCCTGGCAGAGCAGTCTGAAGTTCTGGAGGAGAGTACCAGGAACTCCAAGCATGCATTTGTTTTGTTTCATTTCTCTTTTCATCTTGGTTTCTAGATGGGGGGATTTCCCCTTTCTTCTTGGTTTCTAGGTAGGGGGGCTGCTGTCCTGCAGTCCTATAGCATGAACCACCCCTGGTTGAAACTGCTTCTTTACTTTCTCAGCAATAGATTGTCGTGCAGCTTGCCTTGTCTGTGTATTGAACTTGTGGACATGACCAGATCATTTATTTCAATGCCAGCCGCTTGCAGCGCCTGTGCAACAATATGCATCACTTGATGAGAAGTTATTCTTGTGCGGTCCAAGCTGGCAACAAAAAGAGGATCATCCACCAGTCATCATTTTTTGGATACTGATTCAGGTGATCCTTTATCTAGTGTGCTCACTTCTTTGACAGGCTGTCTACCAGTTACTAAATTCTGGTGGTATTTTGACATGTTTGCTGCTGCATCATCTTCATCGATATTTTCATGTTCACTAGTGTCTTCTGCCTCTTGTCAGCTCTCCAGCTTTTCTGACTGTTTCTTTCAGGTGTTCTTTATCTTTGTGTTTCATTTCTTCCTGTAGTCGTTTTTCCTTTCTGTCCATTCATTTTTTGAATTCAGTGTCCTCTCCACCAGTTATCATTTTTCTGTCTGTACGTTGATCTTGTAGAAAATCCCAGTCTTCTTGAGTCTTTATCAATAATTCTGCTTCAGCATGCCCCACATCAAAAAGCTTCAAAAGTGCATTGCTAAAATCTGTTTCTAATTGAGACTGTGTATCTGACTGGTGATTCTTATTCTTCCTGATTCTAGAATGCTTCTCATACAGACTTTTGAGTTTTGCCACCACATTCGGCTTCTGCATTGTAGGTATGCTAGCTAACTGCCACAACTGCAGAACTTCATCAACAGCATTTGAACAACTCGCTGAAAGAGTTAACTTGTTGGTTTCAAGATCATTTATTTTTTATTATTTATTATTTTATTTTACATTTGTTTACTGGGAAAGTCCAGCTGGACACATGTCCTTTTTCAGCAGAGGCCCAGGGAGAAAAGTTCCAGTTAATACATTTACATAATGAGTATCAATAGCATCCAGAATGGAGGTAATACATATCAAAGTAATACATATCATGGTAGAATTGGTACTGGTTGCATCACATAACATAACTGTGTCTAGAATACATAAGTAGAGTATGAGAAAACAGCAGTATGTAGTATAGGGGTGCACAGTGTGCTATGCACACAAGAATTATACAATCAAATAGAACTTTGGAGGACTTTTATGCAGGCATGAGATAATGTAGATAGTGGGAGAGTGAAAGATTATGGTATGGGTAATGTAATAAAGTGTATGTTGGTAGCATACATGTGGGTGATTGGAGGCAGATTATGTTTTGGTGTTAAAAATAATAGTTTTGTGTATGAAACTGGGCAAGAAGATTTGTAGAGGAGTGAGCTGTCATTTGGGGACAGAGTATGAACAGTTTGACTTGCTAAGGAGGTGTTGTTTTAGACTGCTTTTGAATAGAGGTAAGGATGTTATGGAGGTAATGTCTACTGGGAGTTTATTCCAGATTTTACCAATGTAGATGGCAAATAGGGAATCGCCTGCTTGGTTTTTGGATAAGTAGGTTTTTATTTGTTGTTTGTAGGTGGATCGTAGTAGTCTCTTGGTTACATAGGGTTGTAGAAGGGTTTGTAAGTATGGCATTTTGTCAGGATCTGAATGGAGTTTGTGGGCCATTGCTAATTGTGTATAGTGTATGAGGTGGGGGAGCTCTAGCCAGTTAAGTTGTTTAAGAGTGAAGCAGTGGTGTGACCTAGTTGGTGAACTGGTGGCATATCTTGCTATTTTATTATAGCAGGATTCAAGTTTTTGTAGTTCAGATTTCTTGAGATAAGTGAGAATGGGGGCGGTGTATAATAAGGTGGATTTTTTATGCACCTTTTTCACTGTTTGGGAAATGTGAATATCAAATTTAAGTTTGCAGTTGATTTCAACCCCTAACAGTTTAGTGTGTGGTGATGGGGTGATGATGGTATTGTTAACTGAGGAGATAGAGAAGGCGCTGGGAGGGGTTGTTAGGAAGAAAGACCATTAGTATGTTTTTTTTTAGGATTTAATATTAGGTTGGCAGTTGAGCCAGGATTCTACATCATGAAAGGCATTTTGAATTAGGGTCTGAAGATCCATTAGAGAGGGTGCAGAGCAGATGACTGTGGGGTCATCTGCGTATTGGATGAGTGATGCATGTGTGGTTGCTAAATGGAGTTTGTTAGTAAATATGGAGAATAGAAGTGGGCCTGGGATAAAACCTTAAGGCATTCCTAGAGTGACAGGTAGTAGGGGTGATCGAGTTTGTTGCCATGAGACTGCATGTTGCTGACCTGTGAGGTAATCATGGAACCATACAAGAGTCGAGTTTGAGAAATAGAAGTCAGTGAGGGTATTTAGTAGGTTAGTATGCGAGACCATGTCAAATGCTTTTGACAGGTCAAGGAAGATAGAAGAGACATAGTTGTTACTGGGCCTGTGGAAGCTGACAGTGTTAGTGAAAGACATTAGTGCAGTGGCTGTGCTGTGGTATAGTCTGAATCCATGTTGGGTATTAGTTAGGAGATTGTTAGAGAGGAGGTATTCAGTAACCTGTTTGTGAACTATTTTTTCAAGTATTTTTGATAGTGGAGACAGTATTGCTTTTGGTCTGTAGTTGTTTAGTTCAGTTGATGGGCCGCCTTCGTGTAGGGGAGTGATATATGAGGTTTTCCAAATTTAGGGGACTTGGTGTTCAACTATGGATCTATTGATAAGTAGTGAAATGGGGTATGCTACACCTTCTGCTGTCATTTTTAAGTATTCAGCAGGTAGACCGTCTGCAGCTGGTTTAGTGGGTTTTAATTTATTTAGCAGTCTTTTGATAATGTCGGTTGATACTGGTTGGAGAGAGAATTGTGGTGTGGTGTTTGTTGTGGGCGCTGGGGATTTGGTTGTTGAAGGAGTTTGGGTTTTGGATAGTTCTTAAATAGTTTCTGTAAAGTATTTGTTAAACTGAGTGGCAATATTGTCTGCTTTATTCATAGTGGTGGGAGGAGGTGTTGCTAATTTCCCTGGTAGAAGAATATTCTTAATAGTGGACCAGAATTTTTGCGGATTTATGTGGTGCTTATTTTGTATTTATGTATAGTAATTCATTTTATTTATTTTTATTTGTTTCTTAGCTTTGTTTCTAAGTTCTTGGTGAGTTTGTCATATGGGTTGAGTAGGTTTAATGTTTATTTTTTTAGCCAAGGGGCATAGTTAGACTTAACACATATATTTCTAATGGGTGTCTGAGAGTTTAGAATGGAGAGAAAGGTAGCGTTGAAGTGGTTAATCGCTTCTTGCAGTGGGAGAAGTTTTAATGGTGACCAATTACAGCTTTTAAGTATTTCTATGAGTTTTTTGGAGTTGAGTTGTTTTTTGTTTCTTATCTGTAGTAGATTTGCCTGTTTTGTTAGGTTAATTCTTTTTCTGATAAGTGGGATAGTGGTCACTGAGGGTGTCTGGTAGACAAGCTGAGAGGAGGTAGGGGGCAGGCCTGTTTGTTAGCATCCAGTCTAATGTGGAATGTTTATTAGTGGATTTGTCAATTCTGGTGGGAGATTGGATGTGTTTTGTAAAGCCGTGTAAGTTAATACAGGTTTTGAAGTTTGGAGAATTGCAATCTGACCAATCTATGTTGAGATCACCCATTATGAGTGTCTCCTGGGGTAGGTTATTACTGCACCATAGTAAGATGTTTTCTAGTTTTGGGATATTATCACCCGGTGGCAAGTAGAGACCTATTTTAGATATATATCTATATCCATATATATATATATATATATATATATATATATATATATATATATATATTTATGTGTTTGTTGGTGTTGATGTTTAGGCTGGCAAATATTTCTGCATTTTTAAGTTCTAATGATGTGATATCTAGTGTTTCTATGGAGAGGTAGTTCTTAAAGAGTATAGCAACTCCACCACCCCTTTTGTTTTTTCTGTTATCCCGTATAATGTTGTAGCCTGGTGGAAGTATTTCATTACTGTTTGTGTTGGGCTTTAGCCATGTCTCTGTAAGTAGTGTAATGTCTGGTGAGTATAGAGAGATGTTGGTGTGGAGGTCATGGATTTTGTTGTTGATGCTTCTTATATTTATATTTATATTTAGTATTACTATATCAGCTATGTCTCTGTGTGGAATTGTATGTGCTTGGTTGGTATGTGGTTGAGGGGACTTGAGTATGGATAGGGGTTTGTTGATTGGGCCGTGGTTGGGATGAATGTCACCATTTAGGGCAAAGAACAGCCTCGTAAATCTTGACTGTTGGTTGGAAGCTGATTTGAGCAAGTGAGATATTAAGGGCAGGTAACTGCTGGCCAACAAGCCAGACATCAGTAGCAGCTCTGGTTGACTTTCTCACCAAGCTCATGGTTCACCATTGGGGACTGGGTTCTATCAATTAACATTAATACTGCCAGCCACATGTGCAGAAACTATATGAATTGATAAATCATCAAAAAGTAATTAAATACAATGTTTCACTCTGCACTGTGTAAACAGGAAACAACATAGAATTTTGAACAATTAAAATAGAATTAAATAGTGCACAAGGCTTTAAATAATTAAAGTAGGTTGCAGGAGGTTATGGAAACTCAAATTAAACTGACTGGAGATAGATAAATACAATACTGGAATGCAATTAGCTGTACTGGAAACAGTGTAATTTTTTTATATGCTGTGAGCTGTCACTTAATGAAGTCAGACAATTCTAATTTTTTGCATACATACACAACTCGCCAAACTTCACATTTTAGAAACCTATGCAAAATGATTAGAGAAAAACATTTTTTTTGAAACACCTTAATACATACATATATATATATATATATATATATATATATATATATATATATATATATATATATAAAATATATATATATATGTATATAGTGTCTATATCATATTATCGTATGATGTAAATAGCGAATGCTATTTCATCGTACAGATAATATTGAAACAACAAAATATCGAACAAACGGAACAGCGAATTTTTTCCCTCCGTAAAAAAAAAAAAAAAAACTTAAACACAAATTTAAATGGGGGGCATCACCCCTACCCCCCTACTTAAATATACCAACTCCAAGATCACACCATAGTGGAGGAAATGGCAAAGTCCCAAAGGCAGCCCACCAAATTTTGTCCCTGGGAAAAAATTTGATGTTCCGTGACTTCGCTATTTTGCCAGTTCAGCAGTATTGGATCAACTAAATAGCATTCGCTATTTAGGCCATTCGATAGCATCATATATATATATGTATATATATATATATATATATATATATATATATATATATATATATATATATATCCACACACACACACACATATATATATATATATATATATATATATATATATATATATATATATATATATATATATATATATATATATATACACATATATATATATATCCTTGAAACTAAAAACATAGAGTACAAAGTGATGGGGCTTAACTGTTCAAGATTCAAGTACTCAAAAATGCAAAGAAAAACATTCCTTTTGTACCCTCCACACTTCCTACTACATATATATCCCAACTCTGAGATCACACTACAGTGAGGAAAAGGTCAAATTCCCATTCCCCACTGTATACGAATCCCGCACATGAAAAGGCTGTCAATTTGCAATCTTCACTTTTGCCAGTACTTTCATCTTTCGAAACAAATGAATCTTCAAACTCATGAAAGATACTCATGCACACACACACACACACACACTCACACACACACACACACACACACACACACACACACACACACACACACACACACACACATATGCACACACACACACACACACACATTTTTAAGGAATATATTCACATTTCATTTAAATGGTGGATAAAAGTCATTAATGAAATCATCCGTTTTATCATACTTACTACTGTTACCACTGCTGTGCCTTGCTTTTGCTACCTGTTTGAAGTATTACATCTGAATGCCAAGAAGGAATACTTTCATTATACATTTCTTATGAAGTATAGCATTAGTATTGATGTTTTATTTTTTTGGGGGGTGGAGAAATAATTATTTCTGTGTGCAACTTTTCGTGAACTTTTTTTAAACACCTTTATTGTCACTTGTGACACAGACAAACTTACATTTATATAAAAGAATAGAAACCATATTAACAAATTCATATTTACAAACATTATACATCACATATACCCCCGGATTTACTAATCTTCCATGCAGGACTAATCTAGTCTGATGTACACCATCCTCATATGAGCCATTCACACAACAACCCTACATATACATTGGTACAATGGTTGTCTGTGGTTTGGGACGTGTGTGTGTTCGCCCCTACAAACATGTAAGCTGATAGGGTGACATACAGTGGAGCAGCATGTAACAGCAGATAGAACAGGACCAAGAACACTGACATCTATCACAGTCTTTACACAGGCCAAGGTACATATGCACTATACACACACTGTTGACAATTACCAGACCTACACATACCTCAGTACTGTACACACAACCACAGAATGCCCAGGCTAAGTCCTCAAATATAACCCCTACTATACATAACATGTGTAGCAGTCTGATATTTCACTGGCTTGTTATATGATATGTCGTCAATGAATATTGTGTACAGAACATATGCACCCCCTACTGCATGACATGACAGGGTTGTGGCTGGAGACACAAACACAGGCCCAATATTGACATGTCGCTGTGATGACCTCATACACTTCCTGTCTTAACAGGATTTGATGTAACATATGTCGAGTCTATATTAGAACACCGAAGTTTCAAAACTTCAAGTGTTCTAATATTGACCCGTTTTCAGTGAATGCTGAAAATATCGAAGAAACAGAAAACCAAATTTTTTCCTAGGGAAAGAGTTCACTTGTCCGTTTCTGTTACTTCGGTATTTTCAGAGCTGTGGTGGAAGGTTACGGGTCAGGTTCAGGTAAGTGTGCGATTGTGTGGACGTGAGGGTTAGGGCGGGTTAGGTGAGTTAGATTTAGGGCGCAGGTGAGGTGACTGTGTTATAGTGACAGACCTTAAGGTTTGGGTTAAGGTAAGTGGATAGTTAGTGGTGTATGTATAGTTTAGTGTAGGGTTAGGTGTAAGAGTTTAAGTGTATGTGTGTGTATTGCTGTTTGTTTGGTGTGCTTGTGTTGTGTGTATGTGTTTTGGAACAGCAAATAGTTTTGTATGTTCAATGTTTTAAATTTTCAGTGTCTAGGATTTGATATTAGAACACTCAAAGTCTTGAAACTTTGGTGTTCTAATATAGACCCCATATGTCCTATGAGGGATATGACCAGTAACTCTCCCGGCTGTCACCATCTACTGACTGCAATCCTCACACTAACTTCTGCAGTTGAGAGATAGGTGCTCTGTGGGTAACACAAGGAACACAAGACACCATACACTGCACAGTCTTAAGATGACCCTGCAGATGGGGATTCCTCATAAACATAGCACTGACATGACAAGTATTAAAACATGTAGGACAGCCATATCCACACATACCCTGTTAAACCAATAGTACCCCAACTGCAGTATAGCAGCACTTACAGTCTGTCATCAGGACAGGCACATTCCCCTCCTGTGTGTTGGCCTGTTTCCACAGTGTATGTTGTCAGAGGTAAGTCCGCAATCCATCTTTGATGCTGCTTGCCAAACAACAGATCTAGTTCCTGTTCACAGTGAATGAAAAGGCTCAACACCAACATGATGTTCCTAGATATTGGAGTGTGTTTCCATGCAAGTGGCTATGGGAATGTTACCACAGCTGTTCCACATGCAATCAGCTAGAGGAGGGCTGTAATCTATGCAGAGACCATCAGCTGATCATGATCATCACTGACAATACACATGCCACTGCCTAAGCAAAGCAAGTGTAAGTCTCCACATCCACCAGAGAGGGAGTGAGAGAGGCAGACAGAGGCAAAGATAAGTCAGGGTGAGTTGGGAGCATAAAAGGTAAGCATGTTTGTGTCACACACCTACCAGTGCAGGGTATCAAACCCATGACTGATTATGTACTGATATCACATCTGTTATCCCTACATGGTGGATATTGTGATTTATTCTAGGGGCACCATATAAGAAATTTTAAAAATACACTCAGTATTGGGTTCAGTTGTTTTACATTCACAACCACCTCCACACGAACGACAAACATCAACACACACCTGTCATGTCTGGGATTAGAACCCCTTCCTAACTAGTTATTACACTACAGCACTATTACATTATAGAATGTGCCACAGAGATTACTGAAGTACTTTTTCCCCAAAGGTTTATTTCACAGTGAGTGACATCAGCAGGACTGCCAAAGTAGAGCAAATGAATTGTAGTGAGTGTGACTAGCCAAACATGCATTGTTCTCTACACAGGCATAGGAACAGACACAAAGGCACCCACAACTCCCATGTTGTGAGAATAGAACCCCTGCCAGAGTTCTATATCACACTACAGCATTAGGCTGTTATAGCATGCACCACAGAGATTGCTGGAGTACTCTTTCCCCAAAGGTTTACTTCACAGTGATTGACATTAACAGGATTGCCAAAGTAGGGCATTTGAATTGTATTGAGTGTGACTAACCTAAATTGCCCTAATTAGTCTGTATGCATTAACTGCTATTCTGGCCAGAACAAAAATAACCTGCCTCTGCAGGTCATGAACCCAAGACCCTGTACACCATAGTCACAGTAACTAACCACTAAGCCATCACAACAGTACATGGGACTGCGGTTCCACCAAAGTAATCCCACCATAGGCTAATCAAACTGAAGAGGTGAAAGGAATGTATATACAGTTGTCCGTAAAAGACCTCTACAAAGCCAACTTCATGCTACTTAAGGCAGAAGTGACAATGTTTGTGACACCCATGGAAACAGGAACTGACAGTTCAATTGATGAATCCTGCACTAATGCACTGTATGAGCACAGCCACTTGTGCAGGATTCCTAACATCCCACATAGAACCACGATGCTCACCTCCCAAATAATCAAGCCAGTCTGGTGGTCTCCTGCCATTAACAGAGTATACAACAGATGGTAGACACCATTGAAGAAAAAAGGATAATCCAAGGATGCAAACAACTCCCTTACCAGCCCCAGTAAGATGTCGAGATCCCTCATGGAATCCTCCAAAGCTGGTTATGTAACTAAAATTGCCACTGATTCCACAGACAACTACACACCATTCTATAGTTATGTCCGAATTCTAACTGGCAATGCTCAGAAGTGCTCTGAGCTGCAACAGAATGGCATTACATAGACTGCTCCCACAGAATGTGCCAATATCCTGGCAGATTGATTTAGTGCCACATTCACCCCCTCTCACCCTCAAAAGAGCCCATGTCAATACAAAAAGGGTTCCATTGCCCAGTAATCATGGCCACACAGGCAGAAAATGCACTACTCTCAGCTAAGAATACAGCATCTATGGGACCAGATAACATCCTGGGCTGTGTACTACATGAACTACAAAATGGAATGGCAACTCACCTAACTGTCATGTGTAATCATAGCCTTGTATCAGGCCTGGAGCCCACTGAGTGGCGCACAGCTGCAGTTATCCCACTCCACAAGGGGGGATCCACCTGTGATCCCTGGAACTACCATCACATCAGTTTGATGAGCCTGATCTGCATGGGTATGGAATGCATTTTCAGGGATGTTTTGAACACAGACATTGACAACCCTCAAACACTGGACCCCACACAGATTGGGTTCATGGAGAGCCAGTCTTTTCTCCGGAAACTGATTGACTGCTTTGACTCAATTGGCATAGCTGTTGAAGAGGTTAAGGCAGTCCACAAAGCCTATGTAGACCTCACCAAGCCCTTCAACACCATCCCCCAGTCTGGAAACTTAACATACTAATCCGGCCATACGTCTCTATGCCACTCAATGGTTTGCCACATGGTTTACTGACAGAACCCTAACTGTAGGTGTAACTGACTCCAAATCCATCCCCAGACAAGTGACAAGTGGAGTACCTCAGGGTTCAGTCCTGGGACCACTGTTGTTTGGCATCTACATCTCTGAAGTACAGGCCAACACAATGGGACTCTGGCTAACAAAGGTAACAGATAACTGTAAAATAGGATTCATTATGAGCTTGACTGTACTGCATAATATGTTACTGATACCAGCCTGACATCATACAGGTGGGATGGAGTACTGTTAGCATCTTGTGCCCTTGCCGTGTAAGGTCCTGGTTATGGGATCTGCAACAGTTGGTAGTGTATTGCAGGGCAGACATGTTTGCTGTGGGGGGGGAATACCTATTCGTGCATGACGTATGTTGTTTGTGCCTGTCAACTCCATTAATGGTGCATGTGGACATATATGTTTCTGCTATGTTCCCACTTTATCTACAGATGTATGTCCATATATACCTATATAGATATAAATATCTGCTTACATATATGTGTATATATATATATATATATATATATATATATATATATATATATATATATATATATATCTCAATATGTTGTATCTGTTTAGACATTAATATATTTTCACACACACATACATCTACATGTTGGAATACATTCTGTGTACTGTTGAATGGCTGGGCTGGATATGTTTGTGAATACAGGAGGGTTTTGTATATCTGAGATGGCTTAGAGGGAAATCGCTTTGGCTATGGTGTGCATGGCCCTGGTTTCAAGCCTAGCAGTGGTTGTTTTTTTTGTTGCTTGGCAGAACAAGGGCCAATGGATACAGAGTGATTAATGCACTTTAAAGCAGTTTTCCATGGGTTTGCATGTGTTTGCGCAGAGGTAAGCACTGCTAAAGTCTGGTTACAGTTTCTTATACTAAGTTAGCTGCTGAATTGCTTAACCTGTGTAGGCATTGCTTAACTCCACGCAAACCCACGCAAACCTGCTTACAACTGCTTTAAAGTGCCTTAATCACTGTGTATCCAATGGGCTGTGTTCTGCCCAGCAACAAAATAAAAAGCTCTTGAAGCAAGGCTCAAACCAAGGACCCTGCACAACACTGACAAAGTGATTTACCACTAAGCCATGACAAATACAAAAAGAGTTGGTGTTTTCAGAAACATATCATCCGGTCCAGCCATGCAAAAGTACAGAGAATGTATACCAACATCTAGATGTATGTGTGTGTACCTATATTAATATCTAAACAGATACAACATATCTAGATATGTATATATATATATATATATATATATATATATATATATATTAATTTCTAAAACTATATCTGGATCTAAATCTACATCTAAATCTGGAGCATTTCTCCCCGGGCCTCCGCTGAAAACAGGCTCTGTGGAACCTAGTCGGACATTCCCGGTCAACAAATGTTAAATAAATAAAAAAATAAAAAATAAAAAATATACATATATATCAATATATATGCACATATGTACATGCATATGCCTAAAATGGCACATATATGTGTCTACACCTATATGTCTACATATACACAGCACGTTACATATGTGTATGCAGATATATATCTATGTAGGTGTATACAGACATAGTTATATATATATTAGCAGATATATAAATCTATATAGGTATATATGTCCATACATCTGTAGATAGCAAAGGCAGATTAACAAATACACATATGCCCACATGCACTGTTAATGTGGTTGAGAGACCCCACACACTGTACGTCTTGTATGAATAGGCATCCCCCCACAGCCAAACACATGGCTGGCCTTGATGTCACATGTATAGGTATGGCTTTGCACCCCAGCCTCTCAGCTAATTTACATCTGTTATCCCTGTATGGTTGACATTGTGATATATAGTAGGGCCACCATAAAAGAAATAAGCAAAACCCCCTCCACATTGCCCACACTCACAACTACCTCTACACAGGATACGAATTACAAACACACACACACCTGTCATGTCTGGGAGTTGAACCCCTACCTAACTAGTTTATTATACTACAGCACTATGCAGTTATAGTACGTGCCATAGACATTACTGCAGTACTTCTTCCCCAAAAGTGTATTTCACATTGAATGACATCAGCAGGATTACCAAAGAAGGCCATTTCAACTGTACTGCAGGTGACTAGCCTAAAATGCATTGCTTCCTAAACAGACAGTGAGACACACACAAAACATCCACAACCGACATGTGTGGGTATTGAACTCCTGACCAAGGTCTAAATCACACTACAACATGGAGCAGTTATAGGTCATATCACAGGGATTACTACAAAGCTTTTTCCACAAAGTTGTATTTCACAATGAATGACATCAGCAGGATTGCCAACGTAGGGCATTTGGAATGTACTGCGCGTGAGTAGCCTATAATGCATTCCTTCATATACAGACATTGGAACACACACAAAACATCCAGAACTGCCATGGGTGGAGATGGAACCCTACCACAGTTCTAAATCACACTACAGCTGTACGCAGTTACAGGACACACTACTGAGATTACTGAGTTACAACCTTCCTAGAGGTGTATTTCTAGGTGGGTGACATCAGCAGCCTTGCCAAAGTTGAGTATATGAATTCTAAAAAGTGTGAGTACCCTAAAAAGCATTGTTCTGTACTCAGTCAAAGACAGATGGAGACACACAGACACACATTTGCCAAGTCTGAGGTTAGAACACCTACATATTTTATCACACTACAACAGTATGCAGTTACAGGATGCACTACGGAAATAACTGGGCTACAATCTTCCCAGAGGTGTATTTCTAGGTGAGTGACATCAGACACACACACAAACATACACTCACACAATTGCCAAGTCTGGGGTTAGAACTACTACCTAACTAGTTTATCACTACAGCAGTACACAGTTATGGGACGTGCCATGGAGATTACTGAGCTACAGCTCTCCCAAAGATGTATTACACATTGGATGACCTCTGCAGGCTTGCCATAATACTCCTATAGGGAGGGCAGTGTGTGCATGGGCCATAACCCATTCATGTAGGGGTTGACATGCCACATGCGGGCACACACGGGGCCATATGTCACAGGTACATGTATACAGCTACTAGATGACTACCTCCTTGTACAGTCATGTTGCACAGCTGGCATGTGTACCACATAGTCTGTCATGCTGACAGATACTCGTGGCTAGTATCTGCAGTAAGTGACATCTGCACCTCATGTGTTTGGGACCCTTTGGCTGTGTGCTGGGTGGGATAGGCCCAGATGGCTCCTTGTCATGGTCACCCTCTTCCACACAGATTTGTCCATCTACCTTTGGCTTATTATAGTGTGTTGTCCTTAAATATGTGTCTGTATTCCTATCCACTGTGTGTGAGAGGCAGGAGTGGTGCATACTGACATGTGTCTGCACTATGAACTGCGACTGCCAGATATGTCTGGTCCACTGGTGTTTGTAGACATGGCCTTCATGTGTTTAAAGTGTGTGAGCATGCCCAGTATGGCCTTTCAGTATGTTGTTGACTGACATTGCCTTCATTCCTCTAAGTGTGTGAGCATGCCCATTATGGCCATCTGTATTGCATATGTGGATCAAGTCCAGGTAGTTTGTACTGCGGTGCTGACC
This sequence comes from Protopterus annectens, assembly GCF_019279795.1. NCBI lineage: Eukaryota > Metazoa > Chordata > Ceratodontiformes > Protopteridae > Protopterus > Protopterus annectens. Next base: position 497,122,650 of record NC_056725.1, on the reverse strand, counting down.
TTTGTGTTGTACACCGACAGGTAGCATGCTGTGTCTGCAGGGTATCCATCGGTCATTTGGCATTGACTGTTGCTACATTTCTGCATAGCGGGGGAGACATCTGACTGCTTCTACATTTTTACACAGGAGTGGGGGGCACACCTGACTGTTACTATAAGTGCACGTAGGATGGGGGGGCACACCTGACACTTGTACACATTTTCTAGGACTTTAGCAATATGTCAGGTACTCCATTTCAGTCTGTAGTCTTACCTATCGTGCTGGCTAGAGGCATACCAGTGTACTACAGATCTTAGCTTTAATTACCTACATATTAGTTTCCAACTTCCTAGCCTTCACAACTTACATCCAACTGCCTGGCCTGCTGTAGTCTGTCTGTGTAGGCCTGGGGGACGGATTACCCATAGGGCTAATTCAGAGGCTATAGTACAGCATTTGTTTGTGTTTGTCTACACCTGTCCTGCTGACTGAAACTGTTGTTGGGTATGTGCACCTTCCTGACTGGCATGTGTGGATCTTATGGACACACATGTCACTCAGCCCATTTCCTGCAGTGAGTTTTGTCACCCTGTGTAGTACTGGCTACTGTGATGACTCCAGTATGTGTTACAGATGTCATGGTGCCACTACGGGTATCTACTGTCTGCTGCCATAACATTTGTTCACCCAATTCCCTTGCATGCTCACATCCATACCATAGCTACAGGTAACAACACATTCTTCTCCATTTGGCAATTGGTCGGTTGATTGACTTACCTTAAGGGTGTGGCAGACTTGAGGATGGTGCTGGAGGGCTGTCTATGTTGGATGCGCATACTATACTCCCTATACATGGTTGAGCACAGGTAGTGTCATGTTTGGCATCCCTTTTTCTGTCTGTGTGAGTCAGAGAGAGGTGTCATTCCCTGGATCCCTACTGTGTCAGTGCATATGCTATGCATTGCCTCTTTGCCAAGGCCAGGTCATACTGGGCACACCTCCTTCTGCCTACTGGGGCAGGCTCAGGTTGTTCTTCATCCGAGTCACTCTGTGCCTGTACATGCCTTGGGATTGGTGGGGGGCTGTGTGGCCTTGTCCCATGCTGTTCCTGCTGCAGCTGTTTCCGCAGGGTCATATTGTGTACATAGCACATACCATAATAATGTGGGTACATGTCGCTGAATACTGAAAGGCTCCACTGGATGTGTCCAGACACCGGAACCGTGACCTGGGCATCCCAAACACACACTCTATTATATGTCTGGCCTGTGCGTGTGCCTCATTATGGCATTGTTGTTCAGGGGTGTGTGTGCATTTCTGATGGGTGTCATCAGCCACGGCTCCAGTGGGTACCCAGCATCTCCCACAAGGTGACCACAGGGAATGTCCACATTAGCAAATCTGTGATACAGCTGCATCAGATGCCATATGTGTGAATTGTCATAACTTCCAGGGCAGCCATTACACACATTCATTATAATGCCCTGGGCATCACATATGAACTGGCAGTTGATGTAGGGGATGCACCTGCAGTTGATGTAGGCCCTACCCTGCTCACCGGGTGGTGCTTTGATGCATATGTGCGTGCAGACTATAGCACCCACTACCCCAGGGTATTCTGCTATTTGGTGGAAGAGATGCATATTGATGGTCATCACTTCACGTGTTGAGGAAATTTACATGCTCACTGGCATGTGCTGCCATGGCATCCAGGAACTGGTGGAATACTCTGGATGCTGATACCTGTGAGATCTCAGTGATATCCCCAGTTGTGCTTTGGGAGGTACCTGTGGCTAGTGTACCTAGGCCTACACATACCTTGGTATCCACTGGTATGGGTTCCCCTCGGCCAGTTTGGTGTGTCAGGAGTGGCTGGCACAGCTCAACAGTTTGCTGTAGGAGGTCTCTGTCCACCCTATAGTGCTCCACTATCTCCAGCTCATGTAGCCCCTGGTAGGTAACCCTGGGTCTGTACACTCTTCTCCGTCTTCTCACTGTGGGTTGTTCAGCAGCATTCACATCCTCACCACCCTCAGCCTCTTGCACATGTTGTTCTATGTTGCCTGCTGCAGCCCTTCTCATTTTGTAGGTTTGTTTGTTAAAATTTCCCCGCTTGTATACACCGGTGGTGTAGAGTGTGGAAAAACCAGAGAGGAAAGTGTTTGCTTAGTTTATAGTAGTGTTCTGGGCTGGGCTGGTCTGCTGTCTGTGTAATTGGCTGATTCTGATACATTTCACCTGGCAGCTAAGCTAGTTTTCCTTGATTACCTTCCTGCTGCTGTTTTCCCTTCCCATTGCCTCCCTGTTTAAGCCCATGTGCACGCCATGCAAACGGAGTGTTCAAATGTGCACAGAGCTGCTATTTCCTGGTTTAACTTCCTTTTTCTTCCTGTAAAACCCAGTGCATGGCATGCACACCCGCTTACACTTTGTAAAGAGTGCTAGGCAGATTTGGACACACCTCTAGCTTAGCTGTGCTAAGCTAGGAGCAATCCCGAGCCACAGGGCTCCAATCCACTTATAGTATGCCTGACACATCCCCCCATGATGTCACCTATATCCTAGTCTTGCACCCAGCTATTTATACTCTTACACTCTTGGGACCTGTCTCACACCCTGGGGAAATCTTGGATTCACTATCCTTCCCCTCATTTGCATAGGATTGCCTGCTAATGCATAGTTACATGTCCCACACTGTGCCTCCCTCCTTAGCAACCATTACTCACTGGCCAGGTTGTCTTATGCCTGCCATTGACTTGCATGGCAGAATACTGCTTTTACTTAGAATGCTCATTTTAAGTTTATTTTGTTATTTTCCCCCCGATCCCATCTAAGCACCACTGCCCTATGCTTAAACAGCCGAGATCCGCAAAAAAAAAAAAAAAGTTGATTTTTTTATTTTTTAAACAGTTTGCAATGCCAATGGCCTTATACTTGGCCATTGACATGCTTCCTCAATGATATGCAGCCTTTATTTGGAGCTGTCATAGCTCTGTTTTGGAATTTGCAGAAATGTACTCGGTTACTAACCAAGTACATTTCTGTAGATTGCACTAGTCTTTCATGGACTATTGCAAGCTTCCTGGATTGCAAAATCACCTCATTTGCATGGATTTCTCTTGCAAATGAGGTGATTTGCACACCAGAACTTAGTCCATGCAAGATTAGTGCTGGAGCTCTCATGCACGCCCCTGCCAGCTGTTCCTGGATTGCGCAGCAGACATATTGCCTGAGTGAGCTCCTGCACTCATCTTGCTCTCTGTGCAAGCCTTTGAGAATCTGGGGGATAGTCTTCTGTGCAATACAATCAATCCAACATTACATAAATTATTCGATTCCTGATTTCTCTTAAATTCTTTCCTTCTCCAAAACACTTTTCTGCGTGTATTGTTCACACAGTTTCCACTTTTTCTATGCAATTATTTCCTACCTATTTGTAAAGCTCAGACTTCTAGTTCTTTTATTAATAGCAGTATTCACTACTTCAAATGCAGTTGGTTTAGACTTTTATTTCCATTTTCTAGTAATTTCATTTTTGGCAGCCACCAGAATTAAATGTAGAAAGGCCTTACTATGTCTATGCAATTCAGATCCTGTGTACAAGCTCAAAAAACTTGTTTCCTTAGTTATACTCATTACTTCACCCAGCATTTCTGACAGAGTACTCTGTAAGGAATTTTTAAAGTCTGACAACTCATTGCAATCCCACAACATGTGCTCCAAGCTACCTCTTTCCTCCCCATCACACCTCCAACATTTGCCATCTACCTGGTAAAAACGTCTTGCTTGGGGTATACAAATACCATGCAAATATTTCCAAACAAAAATCATTAATCTTCTAAACATTGTTGTATATCTCAGAGTAATACATATGTTCTCCCATTGTTTTCTTGTGAATTGCTTATCACATCTTTTTTCCCAGTCTTTTCTGACATCATCTGATTGATTCCTATAGTTATTGAGCAATATTTTATATGTCCTAGTATTTATCAGTTTTTTAACAGCAGCTTCTGCTATAGATTTAGCTAAAACATCTACCAGTGCAGGTCTTTCACTTAGGATTCCACTATCCTTTTCTCTTTACCTATACTCTGTTATCATTCTCTGATAGGGAAGGCAGTCTCTAGCCTGCAGTCTCAATGTCTTCCTGGCTTCTTCTCATTCTGTTACTTTTCCCTCAATAATTATTTGTTCCCCATACCTTAGTTCCTTTGCCAGTTTCCTCCAGTAAATTCCATCCTGCTCTTTCCTATTCTTTGTATCCCTAATTGCAGTCATCCCTATTGGCAAAATCTCATTTCTCCATTCTTGTGTTGGCTTAGTTCTTTGAATGTTTTTTTGCTATTTTATGAATGCAATATTCTGTAATATTGCCGTTATTCTCCTTAAGGGTGTGCATACAAAATCACACTCTTTCCTTACTTCTTAAATTTCCCCCCTTGCTTCATCACCATCCCTTTCCACTATGAACTGTAGCTTCCTGCTTCTGTCATGTATAAGAGGCATATCTACCAATTTAGGCAATACCTCTGGCATTCTTTTAGCCATTATAGACATAAACACTTTATAATCATGGTTTAAAATTGAAATGGGCCTATATAAAACTGGATACTTCCCTTTTTTTTAAATACTGTTAAATAAAACCTTCCAGATCTTTCTCACATTCTTCCCTTTTAGCTTCCAAACTTCTACAGGAATTTCATCTATTCCTGGAGATTTTCTTGCAGATTGGTTATACATCACCATTTTATCTCATCTCCTCCTATCTTAACTGTTAATTGTTGAGCCTCATCTACCTCTAACCTTGGAATATTTAAGTCTTCCACAAATATATCCATTTGTGCTTTTTCTTGATTTCCCCATTTCTCTTCTTTATACAAATTGTCACAAAATTCTCAAAACATCTCTAATACCTTGTGACAATTGGAGAGAGATGGGTGAAGGCTGCCAGCCTAGTCAAATAGAATCTGATATATAATTCTGGCATTTGTAGATAAGTATAAAATACAGGCATGTTTTCTTGAGTGTGGCAGAATACTGTGAAATGTGGAACTGCAAAGTATGTGACAACATTGCACTCGACTGGCCCAGTGAAGCATGTTGTGACCCTTTCATGTTAGAATTCGGCTCCAGTGAGTCTGGATGGAGGTTTCATGCCCATCGTTTTGAGGCTAAAGTTTATGACCAGAATTTGCATGTGGATGGTGCTTTATTGCTCTGGTTTCTGCTAGAGTGTATATGTGAAATGCCTTGTATTGTTGTAGTTTTCTGAGCAGGTGTTAGATTGCTAAATAATGCAGTTTGTGGCCTGAGAACTCAGACCAGATGTCAAGATGATGCAATATGAATACTGGGAAAACATAAGTGTCAAAATGATGTAATTTGGGAGGGCCTCAGCAGAGCTGTTGGTTAGTGTTTAAAAACTATTGTTCAACAAGAGGCTTGAAGCATTTTGATCTTGGATATCTAACTCAGCACTCTGCCTAAGCTCACATGTAAGTTTCTAGAACTGTGATTTCTTGTAGGAATAGTTAAATCTAGTAAAGGTTAATTATGTATTTTTCTTTGAAACCAGACCTGTCCTACTGTATTATTTTAAGTTTCTGTGTGATCACTGAACTCTTAGATATATCTGTGGTGTAGTAGTTTTGTCTTGTGTTTTAATTATTTATTATTAAATATTTTTTAAACCTTCTACCTGTGGCTGGTTTGTGTACAGATAAGCTCTAGAGTACATTGCATATTTATAGAAGTTATTGTAATAGGCTGCTCTAAAGTAAGCCTTGACTGTTAGTCATACTACCATTGGATTATAATATTGCACAGTAATAATTGGACACCCTTTTTAGGGCCTTTTAGTAGCTGATATTATTAGCTGGGTGGTGGCAGTAATTATTACCGTATAGTCCGGGTAAAGGGGCATAGCTGGAGAATCTGTGTCAGCCTTTCCCAGGAGTGTCTGTGAAGTATAAATACTTATCTCAAAGTGTGTGCTGTGTCAGCTACTTAGCAGGGACGCAAAGCACTGGTTGGACAGAGAGGGTACTGGAGGTTCTAGCTTGCTCAACTAGGCTAAGACCTGGACCCTATAGCTGTGCCAGTGGAGAGTCTTACTGGGGACCTGGTGAGCAAAGGAGCAACCAGCCCCAGACTGACTGTGATCTCTGTGTGCACTTAAGGGAAATTGTACTTTACTGCAAGTATTAGTTATCCTTTTCTCTTCTATGAGATTATCTCCCTGGTGTTAGTGGTGAGGACTGAGGCTCCTTGATTGCTGGGCCAGGGCATGGTCATCACATGTGGTAGCAGTGGTGGGATCTACTTCACATACTAATTGGCTTGTAGTGGTGTGGGTAGAGCGAATTTCTGTAGCTTATGTACAGTGATCTCTGAAAGTGTTTTGTAATCTAAAACAGCCACGCAGTGTATACTCAGAGTTCAGATCACAATTGTTTTATTTCTTTTGTTAGCTTAGTGTTCATCAGGATGAGCAGGCAGCATGTCAGCAGAGGAGTATGGAAAGCTGACAAGGAGCCAGCTGGCGGAGATGTGCCAGGCTAGGGGACTGGTGCATGGAAACCTGACTAAAGCAAACCTGATTGCAGCCTTGGTTACAGCTGCATCAGAAAACAGCAGCCTGGAGGACAATCGGACTGACAGTGGAGATACAATATCCTCGGAGAGTGGACAGCTCAACCTTTCTGCAGTGGACTTAAAAATCTAGCTGGAGCTAAAGAGACGTGAGATGGAGGCCAGGCATATGGAACTGGAAGCAGCTGAGAGAATGAGGAGCCCAGAAGCTGAAGAACATGAACAGCAGAGGAGGCATGAGAGGGAAATGCTGACTCTTCGCCAGAGTCATGGAGGTAATGGGGAAGGGAGTAACGGGACCCCAGAAGCACAAAAGGTCAGTACATTTCTTCCACAGTTTAGAGGGGGGGATAATTTTGATAGCTTCATTCATATGTTTGAGCTGGTATGTAAACAGTATGAAGTTGACCAAGGGCTGTGGGTATGGTTCCTGACCCTCTTACTCCATGGTAAAGCTGTAACATCTTTAGAAAAAATGCATGACACTGTCTGTTTTGATTATACTGCTGTAAAAAGACACTTATTGGAATGTTTTAAGCTAACACCTGACATGTATAGGAAAAAGTGTTGTGAGCATAGACGCAAGGCAGATGAAAATGTATGTGAATATGTTGTTGAACTGAGCACTTATTTTCATAGCTGGGTGAGCAGATGTCATGTAACCACTTTTGAAGGGCTGGCAGACCTTTTGGTAAGGGAACCAACCCTTAGCACTTTGCCTGAGGACATGAGGATCTGGTTAGCTGATAGACACTGTGCTACTTCAGAGGAGTTGGGGAAGAAGGGAGACCTATACCTAGCAAGCAGGGCAGCCCTGCACAGGAAACAGACCCCCAGTACTGTTCATGTGACTAATGGAACCCATGGTGGGCAGCACAGACTGCCCCAACAGAATCCACCAGTAGCAGGGGAAGCCACTAGTCCAGGTATATGTCCAGGACCTAGGGTGAAATGTTTTGAATGCAACCAGTAGGGCCATGTGGCATACAGGTGTCCATGGAGGCAAGGTGGGGAACCAAAGGTGAGGGAGCCAGTAAGTGGTAAAGACAAAATGCCAACAATGGGTTGTCTTGAGACAACAGGGGTATGGAGCTACCATCCTGCAGATGTCCTGAGAGGGAAGGATTTGGATGAGGCAATACTATGTACTTATGCAGTTACATGCAATGAGGCTAGGAGACAAGCATGTGGCTCTGGTAGCCTGGGGTAGACCCAGACAGACTGCATACTTGCAGCCAGGACTGCTGAGGTGGTTACTTCAGGGAGTGAGCTATGCTGTAGCAGTGAGAATGAATGTGAGCCACAGCTGCTTGTGGGTACTGATGTTCCCATGGACAGGGTAATTGCAACGGTAGAGGTGAGTAGTAGTACCCAGGCTGACAGTGAGGCACCACTGTCAGAGGATGCCAGACTTCCTGTGGAAGGGGAGCTGGGAAGGGTTACAAGGAGAGACTTGAGACAGGCTCAGCTCTCAGCTCTCAGACCCTTCATTGCAAGGCCTGAGCCAAGTAGCTAGGGAGGCACCTGACTCTCAAGGGAAGGGGGAATCTGTATACTGGAACAAAGGGTTATTGTACATAGAGTGGACCCCTGAGGGACGGCTAGAAGGAGAGAGAGTACAGCAGTTGGTAGTACCTAGAGCTTATTGTCTGGTGCTTCTAGCCATAGCCCATGATATTCCCTTTGCAGGTCATATGGGCATAAAATGTACAAAGAGGCATATTACGCAAAACCTCTATTGTTCTGGAATTTCCAGAGATGTAACAGGGTACTGCAGGACCTGTGAGCAGTGCCAAAAGGTAGGCAAGGCAGGAGACAAGGTGAGAGCTCCTTTGATGCCTTTGCTTGTGATTGAGGAGCCATTTCAGAGGATAGCTATGGATATTGTGGGTCCTCTGAGTACCCCAAGTTCCACAGGGAAAAAGTATATCCTGGTGATTGTAGATTAGGCTACACGATACACTGAGGCAGTGGCTTTGTCCTCCATTGAGGCCAAGAAGGTGGCAATTGCTTTGGTAGAGATTTTCAGCAGGGTAGGTTTCCCAAAGGAAATACTGTCTGACAGAGGTGCCAATTTTATGTCAGACCTGCTGGCTTGTCTGTGGAAGTCCTGTGGGGTGAAGCACATGAAGACCACCCCCTACCATCCCCAGACTGATGGTCTGGTTGAGAGGTTAAACTCTACAATCAAGTGCATGCTACGGGCATTTGCAGATCAGTTTAAGAGGGAGTGGGAAAACTATTTGCCCCATCTGTTGTTTGCTTACAGAGAGGTTCCACCGGAATCCACAGGTTTTTCACCCTTTGAGTTGCTGTATGGGCATAGGCTGAGGGGACCTCTAGATTTAATTTGAGATGAGTGGGAAGGTGAGTGTAAGTCTCACAAGGAGTCTGTTGTGGCATACGTCCTAAACCTCAGGACAAGGCTTAGGGAACTCATGGGCTTGGCCCAGGAGAACCTGGCAGAAGCCCAACAACAGAAAAAAGGTGTGGCATGACATGAATGCTCGAGCTAGAGAGTATGCTGTGGGGCAGCAGGTAATGATTATCATTCATGTCAGACACAACAAGCTGCAAGCAGCTTGGGAGAGACTCTACAAGGTGGTAAAAAAGGTAAGTGATGTTAACTACATGGTGGAAGTGCTAGGCAGAAGGCAGGGGCACAAATTCTACCATGTTAACATGATGAAACCTTACCATGATAGGGAGGCCCTTGTGCTGAGCATTTGCAGTGGATTGCAGGAGGAATCTGAGAGAGATCTTGTGACTGATCGCCTCAATGAGGCTTGGGCTGACACCTCGGTGGAAGGGGTAGCAATGTCCCAGCAGCTATCTCCTACCCAGGTTCAAGAAATCCAAGCAGTGTTGCAGGAGTTTGGAGGCATGTTCACCAGGAAACCAGGGAACACCCACCTGGTGCAGCACCAGGTGGATACAGGACTCCAAAGGCCTATCAGGCAGGCCCATTATAGGGTGCCTGAGAAAGTCAAACAGACTCTGAGGGAGGAGGTACAGGAGATGTTGGAACTAGGGGTGATTAAGGAGTCCAACAGTACCTGGGTCTCACCAGTGGTGTTGGTGCCAAAGAAGGATGGCAGCACCAGGTTCTGTGTGGATTACAAGAAATTAAATAGTCACACAGAGGCAGATGCTTACCCCATGCCTAGGACAGATGAGGCCCCAGAGCAGCTGGGTGGGGCTAAGTATCTTACAACAACTGATCTTACCAATGGTTGCTGGCAGGTGCCTTTGACTCCCAGTGCTAGAGAGAAGTCAGCCTTTGTGACTCCTTTTGGCTTGTATGAGTTCACAAAGATGACCTTTGGGATGAAGAATGCCCCAGTGACTTTCCAGAGGCTAGGAGATCATATCCTAGCAGGAGCAGGAAGGTTTGCCCTTACTTACATGGATGATATTGCTATCTACAGCCATTCCTGGCAAGAGCACCTTCAGCATGTCAGGGAGGTGCTGGGCAGACTACATAGGGCAGGGTTGACCATTAAGCCGAGCAAATGTCAGGTGGGTATGGCAGAGGTCTACTACCTAGGACACAGAGTGGGGAGTGGCAAGATAAGGCCAGAACCTGCCAACATGGAAGGTATTCAGGTATGGCCTGCACCTTTTACCAAAAAGCAGGTGAGGGCATTTTTGGGGACAGCAGGGTACTACAGAAAGTTTGTTCCCAATTATAGTACTATAGCTGCTCCCCCTCACAGACCTGACAAGGAAGAACAGGCCAGATAAGGTATTGTGGACCCCAGCATATGAGCAGGGGTGGGAGAGTAGCCTAATGATTAAGGTGTTTGCCTTACAAATACAATGTGCAGGGTTTGAGTCTCACAAGGGATAATTGGCTAGGCTTAAAATGGCTCACAAGGGCAGTTAGCTTAGTACTAATCTATGAACCTATAAAAATCTGGACATTCTGCAAAAATCTGTACAGCTGAGAGGTATATGTATGACTGGAATATTGTTTTAGGTGCAGTAATGATGCAAAACTAGGGATCAAGTCAAAGAAAGGATTACTTTAGCTGTCAGGAGAAATGCATCCTCATGGCAGCCCATAGGACATATGAAAAACATCTTTTTAGGAAAAGGGGGCCCAAACAAGCTAAGAAGGCAAAGGCCTGGAATCAAGTTGTTATAAACATTAACGTTGTTGGTGGAAGGAACTGCATATTAACACACTGCAAGAAGAGGGCAAATAATATGGTAGGACATGCTAGAGGCAAAGCAAAGCAGAATGCAATTGCCCATACCAGTATGGGAGGGGGTCCAGCACTTATCCCTGTAACACCAGATGAGGAACACCTGCTCTGTATTTGTGGGGATAAGTGTGACACAGAAGGTGATGGGACTGGAATAATGAAAATTGTGTGAACACTTGCTATTACTAACATGTGCAATAGAAACACATGTTTGCTCAGGAAGATTGGTTTAAAAACAGTAACATGTATTTATATAGAACATTGAATGCTGACATGGAATGATTACATTAAACACACGACAATTAGTATTAACAGATGAACAGAATGTCAATGAAGGCAGTGTGCATGGTACCTGTCCCCACACCTCCTTACTAAGCATACAGTAATATTTGTCACTTCTTTATTCATAATGTTTTCAAATAATTTCTAAAGGGTCAGCAGTGGAAATGAACAGTTCCACTATATAAACACATTTGGAGGATATAAGCAGCAGAATGGATGTTGAAGATGATTATAATGATGCTAACATCATTATATTTCTGAGACAGCATGAGAAAAGTGGCACACAATTCCCAAGTTTAATGGCAGGATCTCACACCCCACAACATATTAGTAACTCTGCAGTAAGTGACAGTACATCACAAAGTCAGGCACATGCTGACATCACACTCATGCTCACTCAGGAAATGAGCCCATGTGCCTCTATACCAGTATCTCTAAACCCACACAAAGACAGTATGATGGAAGAAATTCAAAGGTAACAGTGTCCACAGTGACACATTTACAAAGAGGTGCCAGGCATAGGAATTTGTTACAGACACCCCAGGAAACACGTAAAGCATTGGCTGCCCAGCAGCAAATATGCTGTGACATTGTTAGGTCTCAGAGCACTGGCACAGAGAGACCGCTAGAAATGGTTAGAGCCCTGCAGGGTAAATAGGAGGATTTCTATCACTATATGGAAGTGGCAGAGAGTACAGATAATGCTATGATCACACTGATATGTAGTATGGTGGCACACCAAGCATCCATGCCCACCTCCATTTGTAAACTAATTAGGACTTACAAACTCAAATAGGAGTTTGCCTTGGAAGAGGAAGAAGTCAGGGTATTGTTTGGACCCATGGGGCAGATCACATGAGACTATAAGTGCTTTTCAAGAAAATACTATTATTAGCAGGGAAGAGCGAGCACAACAGATTTCATGCAGGCACATCAGCATTGATCTACACCTAGCAGAGCCTCTTATTCAAAGTTCTGGTCCTCAGCATTGTCAGATCAGTGTCTGCAGGATCAGTAGATCATGGCAACAGATCAACTTATCATCCAGCTCTCATGACAGCCCCTCTTCAAAAATCACTTGCACCATCACCTAGTCTATCTTTAGGAGATGTGTATAACACATTTGACCTTGACCTTCTGTGATTCAAGTGTGACCTTTCTGTTACTTATGATCTGACCTTCACACATGTCAAGTTTTAACATGAAGGGGAATAAGTTATTAAATAAAGTAAAAAAAAAGAGGAGGCTTAGGACACTTTTCAACTGTATGCATTTTATTTCTCTAATGATACTTCTTAAAATTTCGTGGAACTATAAAAAGCTGTATGTCATAATATAAGACTGCAGCAATTAATACCATTAATGCTCTATGTGTTATCACTGTTACATCTGCCAGTTAGCTACAACTTAAACATAGTAATACACAAGTATTCAGGGAAACACTAATAAGAAAATTGAAGATGAAAATGAGTGTCCTGCCATGTAAACAAGCACTACTGCAACTTCAACTTCACCCCTGAACAAATGCCAGAAATTATTGTGTATGACAAAATGAAATATTCTGAGGTACAGTACCTTAATAGACAACATAGTTCAAACTTAGGAAATTTTGCGTAATATAAAAACAGTATGATACATTTTCATTCAATTGCAAGGTATGAACTCGCATTAAACACTGAATTAACACTTTTTTACTAATTGTAACACTTCAGGATATTCAGTATTTGCATTCTTAGCTATACTACCTCAATAGAATTTATTGTGCAAAACAGTTAAAAATGTAATTATTCCTTATAAGATGCTTTACAACATCACTGAACAGGAGTTACAAGGACTCGGGCATGATTTTTACAAAAAGTAATATTATTTAAAGATGAGAAAGAATATCTGATGGATGGTGACAGCAGACCATGCACCACACAGCATAGCCCACAGGTATCATTCCATGCCTCAGTTATATTATGTTTTGTTTTTTTAGAGGAAACACTAACCTAAATGTACTGGTCCATAGTTCTAGACTAGATGCTACCTCTTAACATGTGCAGCTGCATACCACACACAAGCTTGCCACATGAGGTCCATTAGTACGGCAGCCAGCTGGGCATCATTAGTCATGGTTGGACTAGAACTGGGAGCTGCATTGACAGCATGGGTCACTTCACCACCAGACTGGTGCATGATGATGATGTAAAGTATGATGAGAGATACTTTCCTGAAGGATATAGACAATTCCTGAAGAATATGAAAATAAGGTCCAGAAAAACAAAAAACAATATATGCTTGTAAACAGTAAAATAGCTTTCGGTGAATAATTCCAAGTAAAAGCCTATATTTTCTTTTCTATTTCAAGTTAAGGTTGTTTTCTTAAGAAAATGTCATGCAAATGTCTTAATAATTACTCTAAAGTACTACATAATTACATTGTCAAAGCTGCATATTTTCAAATAGTATGACATGAGACAGAGAGGGCAGATAAGGGTTATGTGTCTGTACTGTGCCCCACAATTTTACAGGAAGCCTTAGACGTTGTGCACTACATGGAGGAAATGATAATTCACAACAGGCCATGAAAACAGTCACTTGTGTTTCATCCCTCAAGTGCATGTGAATAGACTTAGAAAGAGAACTTCACTAAATATAAAGGCTATGCTGCAAGTTTGTCAAGCCCAACGTCATTTCAGAGATGTGCACTGCAAGAACAATGTTGGTAACCCATGACAACTCACAATTATCTGAGACAAAATGTAACCAAACTGTAATTAATATGCAACAGTTGTTCAAAAGGATACATATGAAAATACTGTAATGGGATTTAGATTTCAGCCTTCTACAAGTTTTCAAGGTAAATCCAGGTTACTTCAAATGGACGTAACAGCTCCAACATAACAAATGTGAAAGATTCACATTTGCACTTGTTCCCATTCTTGAGAGAACATAGAGATGTGAAGAAAGGAAAGGAAAGGAGTATTTTTTCTCTTTTTCTTATTATATGCCTGTCAATTCAGCGATGTATGTTACCAGGTAGCCACTGCTCCCTTTGGCTATCTGTTACGCATTTCTTGATCCGCATCTCTTATTTCTCTTTTGCACCACTATTTGAAGTTTTATTTAAGTGAAAAATGCCAACTATATTTTTTCAAGGGGACAACGTGTGGCATATTGGGCCCAGATACCTGAATTGCATTTATCTCCTTTATGCTAATGACACTCCAGAGAAAGAAACATAAATGCATACATGTTTCAATATGTACTCTGAAAATCATATATCTAAAACCAATGGACAAGTAATGCCATGTCTATGTTAAAATGTATCATGAGTAAAAGGTTGTAACAAACTGCAGACTTTAGAAAGCCAGGGCTGCTCAAATGTCTCCAAAATGTGGTTAATACAAAACATACAGTTAGTGCAAACTATGAGGCTCAAAGCAGCACTCTAATTGTAAGTTTCTTTACAGTGTGATTCAACCTCTTAATGTTCCAGCATAGAAAATAACAGCTTTTGAACAAAGCCTGAAAGTCTGCCCAGCAAATGGGGGGTGTAGGTGGTATAATGTCTAAATTACAACCCAAACTATGGCCCATCTAAAAAAAAGTTTCTTGTTAATCTAAGAAAAGCAAAATAAATAAACAATCAAACAAATAATATGTTTCATCAAGACAGCTTGTCTACTGCTTTCGTTTGAAAGTCACAAGATATTTAGCCTTAGCTACTTTTATTTAGAACTAAACGCAGCTAAAGCTAATTTACAAGATATCTAGCATTTGCTGCTTTACTTCTAAATGTTTACTAATTAATGCAACGCTGCTTAGAAAATTATATAACTTTCAAATTTGGAGGTAAATACCAAAACTGTTTTTTTTACTGACATGTTGAGCCTCTCTGATCTCTACAGATTCTGAAACATGCGCTTCTCTACAGGTGATCAAGGTGAAATTCCTGAAATGACAGTTGTCCAAAAATAAAAACGTTCAGTTTCAAAATCTCGATCTCTGTTTTCCATTGGGAATCATTGCTGGTGTACATTAACTTCTAGGAGACTTCCCTTCAAGTTAGTGCATCCATTGAGTTGGCATATGTAAGTACAGGGGTGTGGTGGGCTTACCCTACATCTGGGGTGCAAGATGTGCTTGCCTACCTGCAAAAAAATACTTAATTTTTTTCACTTTCCTCTGTTTTATGCATTCTCTTTCTAATGCTCAGGAAGTGAAAAATGGGTTTTCATAATAGCATCCTCACAATCTGTGGAAATGCTACTTTACGACTGACTTATTGAGTGACCACCAATGCCTTATATTTAGGTTCAGTCAATGACCAAGGCATATGAGCATATAAAGGACGAATGGGGGAAAGAGAAAGTGAACTGCTAATGGTTACTTTCCTTGCTGGGCTGAGTGAAGTTATACAGGAGTTTCCCTGTTGGATACAATAATGCTAGTATAATTCTTCATGGCAGACAAGACAAGTTAAAATGGGAATATAAAGGGTTAGATTTATGTTGAAGAATGTAGTTACAAATACCCATGCCAATTTGGCACCATTAGTCAACACAACCGAATCACCTCGAGCCAGTTTTTGCACTAGCAAGTGGCTAGCCCTGGTATACTGCTGCTGCCCACAATTCAATTCTTCAGTGAGTTTGAGATGGAAACGCTCAGCATATTTTTGGGAGGTGGGACAAATCCCACAGAGACACAAAGAGAACATGCAAACTCTATACAGCCATAGGCCAGAGATCAGGATTGAACCTTGTGCATAGGAGGCAAAGACCTTAACCATTATGCCATCTAGTCACTCCAGTTGTTGCACATACCTGGTCAGGTACATACTGAAGGAGGCATTGTTCTCAGTGACTGGTGGTATAAGAGCAGAGTACAATGGAACAATGACATATCTAGATCTAGATGCCATACCTCTGCTTATAAGCTGTGCAACACAGAATGATTTTCTCACTACAGCAAACACATGATGGTTAAATGCCAAATCAGTGTCTACATGTGTTCCCAAGTGTCTGGCTACAGAGTCTACTCTTAGAGGTGTATTGTCAACATCGCAGTTTGCAGGGGGTGGCTATATTTCTGAAAGATACTATGACACACTTTTTGGCATTGCATTTTAGACCATGACTCTGGTGCCAGTTGCTAGTCTGTGTTAGGCCTTCTTGGAGGATATTGGTATTTTGGAGGAATTCAATGGCTGCACCCAGTTTGCAATCATCTGCAAACTGGGTCAGCCAGAGGCCCTTGATGTTAACCTTCACCTCAGAGAAAGTAAAAGCCCTGCAGGAGTGGCCCCAGCACTGAGCCCTGAATCTCCTCACTAGTAACTGGCCTTTTGTGGAGGAAAACTCCCCTATTCTAATTTCTTGGATCCTGTCTGTTAGCCAGTTGGCTATCCAGCAGGTGATGTAGGAGTTTGTACAGAGTTTAGTGAGCTTTTCTATAATGCCCAAGTGGGGTATTGAGTCAAATGCCTTAGCCAGGTCAAGGTAGGCAGTAAGCACTATTTTGCTCTAGTCCATTGCTTTAATAACCTTCTCCAAGAAGTCTGCCAGGATGAGTAAGCAAGACCTGCCACTGACAAACCTGAACTGATTTGGGTCCAATGTTTGTATTTTACCTATGTTGTTATTTAGGATAGCCATGTTTATTCTCTGTATAGCATTGCATATTGGGCTAAATTCCTGGGGTCTATGGATGGCCCACCCTTGTACAGTGGGATAAATGTTGCAGTCCTCCATTCATTTACCATAAATGCTGCATGGGCGCTGTGGTTAAATATTGTTTCTAGGGGTCCCATTAGTTCATTTTTCAGGCTATTAAGGAGGCATCCTGAGATATTATTGGGATCCATTGATGCAGTTTTCTTGGCCTTGGAGAGCACCTTGAGTAGCTGCTCTTTAGTGATAGTTGTGGGAGATAGGAATGTGGGTATTTTCTGAGGGGCATCTGGTGGGGAGAGGGGATAAAACTTAAGCTAAATTTGTCAGCCAGGAGGTAAAGTAAAACCACACTGCAGTTAGCCCAAATTGAATTCAACCAGGACAATATTCTCTGTACTGTTCCAATTTTCAGTATACGTGCTGCCGAAGCACAATCAAACTAGTTAGTAGCATGCACTTGTAAAACGACTACAATGCAGAGAAACCAGCTGCAATGTCAGTGAAAAGCATGGCACTTTTCAGTGATAAAGGGCAGAAAATTGCAATAAAATTCGAAAATACAGAAGCAGTATTCTTAAATATGTTATAGAAGTGCAAAAAATCTATTTAAAGAAACTATCTGTGCTAGGCCTCTACTGGATACAAGCCAATTTTTTATCAGCTCCATAGAAATGAGCCAAGAACTGTGCAAACATGCCAAGTTTATAGAGGCAGAGAAAACTGACTAAATGATCTAATAGCCATTTTACCAATCAGAAAGTCTCACTTAAAGCCTTCCTGTGAGATCCCCAGTACAGACAGACTGGACCTCCTTCTACCCATACTAGAAAAACAGTCCAAGGCCTTCTTAATGTAAAACCCACATTATAGTAAGCCCAAAGTGAGTGCCCTCATCACCTTTCCAGCCTATGCGGTGAGCATACAGTACATGGTGCACTGGTTACCTTAGCCATCTCTACACTTCATGATCATCTTTAAATAAAAAAAAAATGAGATGCCATGATAAAGCTAGCCGTTGCAACACAATACCAATACAAACAAGAAAATCAATGGCAAGCTACACTATAAAAGTAAATCCTTTTATTAAAACACACAAAGCTACCGGATGCCAGTCCTTCTTCAGTGTGATACACAAAATACAAGCAGTTAAATAAGAAACAAATGTAGTCATAAGACACAGTCCAACCAATCATATAATAAAAACAATTAGCCCATAAAATTAACTTAATTTCAGACATAATTGTTTCTGTTTCAGAACAGGTTTAATACCAACCATTTTATTGAAACCAGGTTCATGAACTGCCCTTAACTTTATTATCTAAGCATATTCTTTTAACTCTAAGTTATTATTCATATCTCCTCCCCTTAAACTGTTATGTAATATATCAATCACTCTGAATGTAAAGTCATGTTCAGCACCATTTTCATCTATATGTTTAGCTAAAGCATTAGTCAATATAGCTGTATGAATATCGGATCTATGTTCAACTATACAGTCTCTCAACCTTCTAGTTGATTTCCCCACATAGAAACAAGAGCAGCTTTTACAATTGGCCAGATAAACTATATAAGATGTATTACAATTGTATTACTGAATATGGGCATTATAAGGATAGAAACAAAGAATATAAAATAAGACTGGGCAAAAAGTTGTTTTATGTAGCATGGGTGTTTTGGAATTAGAAATTAAATGAAACTATGTTTAATGGGAAGTGGATATTGTCAATAACAGAAATAAAAATCAGATGATGGCTATGGAAAAAGAGTGGGGTCTAGTATGAGAATGTATAAGGATGGTCAGTTTAACATTGACAGCTTTTTTAATATTCAATGTACAGGGAGTTGATTATGTAAGCAACTATATAATTTTGTAAAGATGTGCATTTATAAATATCTAAACATGTAAATTTGTAAAAACTGCATTATGTAAATAAGGTGTAAATGAATAAAGGACCCCTACTCTTTTTGATAGCTGCCATGGGAACTTTTACATTGACCTGAGCTGCCAACCAGTCAAGCAGATGGGAACTCAGTTTAATGACTCATCTGAGGGACAACAGACTCAGGAGTACCAGAGTCTAATCGGCTGGCATAGGAATAGTCTTACAGGACAAAAGGTGTGTGTGTTACCTTTTGAGCCAGTGACACTGCATTTGCTTCAAGCCCAACCTTGTGGAACCTAACTTTTTGCCTTTGAGAGAGTTCCCCCTTACTACTGTTTCTTCCTATCATCCAACTATCCTCCATTCCATTTAGTTAACTGCCCTCAACCCAAGTTTTTTCATTTGTTTGTCTATCTGTCTCCTTTATGGAACTGAGTCAAAGGTTTTACTGAATTCAAGGTATACAACGCTTACTGGGTTTCCTCTGTCAAATTCCAGAATAATCCAGTCATAAAACTGAATCAAGAGGAAATAAGATAACCTGGTTTCCATTAATCCATGTTGGCTCTTACCTTGCAGTTTATGATCATTTAAGAAATCAACTAACCTTTCCATCAGTATCTTATCCAGAAATATCCTTGCTATAAAGGTCAGACTTATGGTCTGTAGTTTCCCAAAGCAGTTTCTCATGAAGTGGAACCACCAGAACTTCCCTACAAGCCAGTGGAACCTCAATACTGCTGAATGACTGCTTGAAGGGTTTTGGCAAGGTATATGAAAGAAGTTTTGCCATTTTTTGTTGGAGGATTCTAAGGGGATATGTTTTCAGACACTGTGCCTTGCCTTTCATTACTTGTTTGAGTTTTACTTCTACAATTTCCCTTAGTATGTGACTGGCAGATATGCATCCTATCTCTCTTTCTGTCTCTCTGTCTCTCTGTCTCTCTCTCTCTCTCTCTCTCTCTCTCTCAGCCCATACTGGTTCACTTTCTTCTTTTTTACTTATGAACATACCTTTCAACCTCTTAATGCAATAAATTATGACAAAGTCTAAAATTATGGGGGGACAAAGACCCAAAAACAAAGACAGATTTTAAATATTGCTCTTATAAACTTAGAAAGTTGCTAGAGGATTTGTTTTAGCATGCATTTTCCGTAGGATGCAAAATCTGAAACTCAAATGTGTGTCATTATTTAGTGACTTCAATCCTCAGTGATCTGGCAGAAAACCACAAGGTTTTTGAGGAATGGACCAAAAATAGGAGGGAAAAATCTTGACAGTTGAGAGGAATGCTTATGAGGATGGAAGCAAAGACTTTGTTCAGAGTTTCTGACTTTCCCTTTCTTCTCTGTATGTCTTCCTCTCTTTGATCCAACTCTGCATAACTCTCTTGCTCTCTGTCCCTCATGACCCTTCATTTTCCTTTATTATCTGTTTAAAGAACCCTTTACCTCATTTTATGTTTCTGCAGATTTGTCTTTCTTGTTAATATTCGGGGTCCTTTTTTAGCTTCCTCACATTTCTGCCTATACTCCTGTCCTCTCTACAGCTTATAAAATGTCTTTTCCTTTTAATAAACTGCCCTCTTATCTTCTCTATTACACTACATGCAGGCATCTTCCTTCTTCCTGTCTTTTTTTTTTTTTCTTATCCCATTTCACAGCTATTCATGTGCTCCTCTTTCTGCACCCATAGGCCATAAGCCATTTCTTGCACATATCTCATCTCCTATTTCAGTTTCCAAAAGTTCTGATGCTTAATGACAGCACTTCTGGAGTCCTACAGTCTGGTTTTGCTTTCTTATTTGTTCTCCTTTCACCCTGATGAACCAGGCAGTTGTATAGGCACTGTGGGACAGAGGTACCTTCCCCCTGAGGTCTTGAACCACTTCATCCTTGCTGAGTATAATTTCTAGTATTTTCCTCATACTTGTGCCTTCCTGTATTAGCTGAATGAATCCCCCTTGTTCTAGAACCTTTACTATGTTGTTTTCTTTTCCTGGTTGGGATGCAGGAATTTACTAGTCTGCTTCCTAGAGTTTGAAGTCTCCCACCATAAAACATTATTGGCCCTGATCCTGTTCATTCATTCATTCACTGGTTCATCAGCTTCACTTTCAACGACCAGTTAATGAAATATTGTATTTTGCCACCAGCATTCTCCCTGCAAACTTTTGATGGACTTTGATGCTTCTCTCTTCCCATCCCTGCACCTCTAACAGTTTGCATGAAAAAGGAACTACTAGCCTTCCTCTAAATTCCCTTTATATCTGGCCTGAACATCTGATATCCTGCTATCGACATTCACCATTTGGTCAGGTTTCTGTCACACTTAGTGTATCTTGTTCCCCTTTGTGGCACTGCCTCAGGCTGTCCCATTTTCTTGCCAAAACTCCTGGCATCAATCAGCATGGCACTCAATCCATACCTGATAGTCTTGTCTGCTCTTTTCCAATTCCAGTCATCCTTTTAAATGTCTGTCTCATGCCTGCCAATACAGTCCTCTATACAATTGTTCTTATCCAGTATATTTTCTGCCTTCACTGATTATTTCTGTTCTTTCCGGTTACTGTTTTTGCTTGCTGATAGTTCCTGTACCATCCTGTTACTGTATCTGCTTGCTAATGGTTTCTGTACTTTTTTAGTATAGGCTTTGCTTGCTCATGGCTCCTGTACCTCCCTGTTACTGTTTTTATTTGCTGATGGTTCCTGTATCTTCCTGTTACTGTCTCTGCTTGCTGATGGGTCCTGTACCTTCCTGTTACTGTCTCTGTTTGCTGAAGCTTCATTTATCATCATGTTGCTGTCTCTGTTTGCTTACCTTATTCCTCCTGCTACCCTTCTTTTGTTTTCCTGTTAGTCTGCTCCTCACTGTCATCTACCATAGTTTCATGACATATTTATTCTGATATACACTTGTATTTAAGATGTTAGCATGGCTGTCCCACCTGGAGGGACATGATTCCCATCAGTGGCACAAATGTTCTCTCTTTGCCAACTCTCCCTCCAGTTATCCAGTAGTCGAAATCCCTGCTCATCTGTCCATATTTTGAGCCACACATTATAGCACCAGATCTTTTCCTTCTTTATTGTGCTTGCACTTGGTGCTGATAACACCTCCAACAAAAGTTACTGTGTACCCAGTCTCGATATATGTACTAGTTGTGAAGAAAATGAAAACACTGTCATCTGTGTTAGCATGTCTGGCAGGAGATTTGTGTATATTCTCAGATTGACTTGTATTGTATGCCAGCATATCTAATTATGATAATGCAAATAAGTTTTTTAAAATGTTGAGTATCTCCCTGCTCATATAGAATGTTTGGATAATCTGTCAGTATTTTGATACATTTCTAATTACGCGTGTTTGAGAGGAACATTCTGAAGTACTGTGGAGAACGAGCTGAGCAGTAGGTGATGTCATTAGAATTTTCCTGGTTGCTAAGTGATTATTTAAACAGCTGATTTACAGGAAAAATAATTTCAAATAGCTGCTATTTTTTAAAATAAGACAGTTGCAACTGCTGAAGACAGTTGAGCTGGCAGTTTGTCAGGTACTGAACTGTTTTGTCAAGTGCAGCAGTTTGTGAAGTATAGTCAGTTACACTGTTGTGTGTCAGTGGACACCCATGAAAGAGAACTCACCAAAAACTGTAAGCCTGCCTTTTGCCTTGGTGTTATATGTTAGAGTAGATCAGGGACAGTATTCTTTAGTTAGATTAGGAAATCTTAGTTATTAAGATAGAGTTTTTCTGCAATAATGGACTCATATCCTACAGTTTGATTTTACATTTCTGGTGATTGAATTTTGGTGTTTATTGAGAGCTATTGATTTACAATCTTGTTATCATTTTTACTTATTATTAAATGTTGTTCATTACTTTACATTGTAGCTGGAAATCAGTGTTTTTCATTAGAGATTAGAGAGTGCTTCTACCTGTTTGATACTCCCCAGGTCACCTCAAAGGCATGGTCACTTATGGTCATAGCTATAATTTATTTTGATATTTAATTTTCATAATTGCACACCCCTTTAGGAGGCCATGAAGACACTCTTATTGGTGGCAGTATTACCGTATTACTTTGGGGAAGGGACACAGCTGGAAATCTGTGTCAGGCTTTCCCAGAAGTGTTTGAATATGTGAGATTCAAATTTACTTTGAGTGTGAGTGTATCAGAGGTCTTAAACTGGGACACTTTGCACTGAAGTGTGTAATAAGAAAATACATTTGGGGTGGATAGAGGTCTGTAGTCCAGTCCCAGGAAAACAGAGCTTGTTCTTGTTGTTCTCTTAGGGGAAGATTATGAAATATTACTTCTGTTTAAGTGACAGTCTCATATTGGAGTCAGTAGTGAGGATTGGAGCTCCTTAGTTACTGACCCTCGATAGTAAGGGACATCACATTAATTGGTGGCAGTCCAGTGGGATATAGCCGGATGTCTCATTTAATTGTGGGCAGTCTGGTGGGATGTTGGCTGGATGTCACACTTGTTACCACCTGCATCCTTCTCAAGGACTCTTCTGTAGTTCCACCTTCCAACCTAATGCTACCAACATATGCACTTTCTGCTATCGATGAGAAGCTTTCCCAATTCCTGTCTTGTCCTCTCAATCTAAACCCTGTGACAGCTGTCACTGCAACTCATCCACTTCATTCTGACTTTGCCTGCCAACCAACATTCCTTGTGGTTGAGTCACTAGAGCTCTTATCCTCTCACTTTCTACCTGCCATCCCTTCTGCATTCCTTCTTTGGTTGCTTGTCCTAGCTGTCCTAGCCACTTTTTTTTTTACTTAAGTTATTTTGTTAACTAGGAAATCCACTGGACAGAAGTGTCTCTTTTCAGATGCAACCTGAGAAGACTGCAGCACTGTCTGTTTACGTGACCTGTTCAGAACTGCACAGTAAGCAAATGATGGTGAAGGGACTCAAACCCTGTACCCTGGACAGATCAGTTACAGTTCAGAACCCTAATCTCTGTGTTAATGTCTTCTAAGTTATTCCTCCTAGCCACTCATTTTCTAAAGTTTTATCTTTTCCCACATCTTCATCCTGTATAACCTGCTACCTGAACATCTGGCACTTCTTTTTAACTCTTTAGGCTCCTGCTCTTTCTTCCTGCATTGTCCACCCCACCCATATCCCTTCCTCTCTTCCTTACTTTCCCTCCCCTCAGTTCTTGTGGTATGTAAATAAACACCTCTCCCCCTCCTTCTGTAACTTACACATTTATTGGGGCTCATTCTGCCTAAGCCCTCTACATTTCCAGTTTTAAGTTCTTTCTCTTGAACTTCACGTTGCCCTACTATTGTTGTTCCTCTTGCCACTCTCTTTTCTGTATCTTCTCTGTTCCCCATACCTAGGCTCCATTTTCTCCTTGTTTCAATACACCAAAGATACACATTTCCTGTTATCTCTCCATTTGTCTGCCTAAAACTGACATACGCTTTCAGCTCCCTTGTCACCCTCTTCAGCTGAATTATCTAGTTTTTAGCATTTCAGTTAGCCTGCAGGCTCTGCAGTAAACCTCTTTTTATCTGTCTCCTCTCCCTGGATCTTTCTGTATGTGTCTGTCTTTCCCAAACCCCTTTTCCCTTTAAAACATATTTCTCCTGTAACAGGCAATAACACATCTACTCCCTTGTAACTTCAGTTCCATTTCTGATAGTATCTCATGATACTGAAGCCTCTTGAATCAGAATGCAAATTTTGGCACCTAATCTTTGAGATTCCCAGGCATAATTTAGCTTAGATGTGGACATATCTCTCAACCTCTTATAGCAAGAAGTCTGAACAAAGCCATAAATAATGTGGGTGGGGCAAAAGACCTAAAATAGGGATAATTTTTAAATATACTTAGAAAGTTGATAGCATAGCAGCCTTTGCATTAGCATGAATTTTCTGAAGACTATTAAGTCTTAAACTCAAATGTCTGTTATAATTGTCTGACTTAAATATTTAATGATTTGCCAATGATTTGCCAAAAAACACAATTTTACGAAAAGCAGACCAAAAATATGAGGCAAAAATCTGTACAGTTGAGAGGTACAGATGTGGATCAGTTCCACATCTGTAAAACTGCCAAAAGTGTGCATCTGGCATATGCAAAAACATATGGCCATCATGTTCCATTTCCTTCTCATACATTCAGTCAGTGGTAGTATATCCCTAAAAACAAACACAAATCATTTGTGCTTCTAAAATACCCTAGAATATCCCCTTGATCCATTACAAATCATCAATGTTCCTTTTTATCTAGCAAATATGCTTATGATATTGGTCTCACCTCATCTACAGTTAACAATTTTCATTTTTGCATTTTTCATGCATCCAACATGGCTTCAGACAAAAGTAGAATACAAGGATTGTGTTATGACTACTGACTAGCAGTACTGTTACCAGCATGGACAATAGACATCTGACTTGTGCTATTTTTGTCATTTAAACTAAACCATTGTTTCTTTTAAAAGCATGCCATATAGATGGCATTGTTGCTGTTTGGTAGTATGATTACTTGGAGCGAATGTCAGTAACTCAGTTCAATGCTTGCACACTTTCTGATGCTAGGTTCACAGCAGGCTTCCATTTTTACTGATAAGATATTATAGATATTTTAAAACTGCAACTCACCATGCAAGCTGAGAACATAATATTCCGCAGAATGGCCTCAGATAGTTCCTTAATTAGAAATCAACTTCACTTCTTGACAACTTATTTTAACTGGTTCCAAGCATGACACCTTCAAATCAAACTGACTAAGAATAAAGCTTTTTTTTTGGATCTCATGGGGTCCCTATTAAGTACCTTGAGACTGGGATGTTCAATGGCTGAATAGCATTATGGCTGAGGTATTCAGTTTCTTCTGCTACATAGAGATCTCACAAATCAGATTGTTTCCAGCAGCCACCATCTACAACTTTTGCATCATAAAATCAGATAATTAGCTGTTAGTCATGTTATCTATAGAATTTAGATCTTATAAGCTCCATCTGCTATTTGCAAAGGAATGTTTGTCATGCAGTTAGAGAATGATCATGACTCATTCTTCCTGACATCCTCAAAGAACAAGAATTCCTTGTAAAACAGAACACCCAGGCAGGAAAAATGATATGACTATAGCAAAACCCGAGAATGTGAGTCTTAAACAGTAAACTTGTAACAGCTGCATTCACATTTCGAATGCGGGGGGAGGCACTGATACATCACTGAGCATAGTGATGGAGCCAAGTGTATACCTAATAAAAGTACCTAATGTAAAATGCCACTGATAACATGCCACTGATAACCACAATTGTCAATGTAAGTGCTTGTATTACAATTGTTCTTTGCAGGGGACTTCCTAATGGAGGTGGGGGGGCAGTATATTCTTACACATCTTTGCTTTATTAGCATTATTCCTACTTTGCAGTCACATGACCCTCCCCATTGTGTCATTAGATTGTTTTCAAGAACCTCACTGACACCACCTGAAATTCATTGTTAATGGCTTCAACAAACTCCTTCCACACATTGGCCTTTGTTTCTTTGCACAAATTAAGTTATTGTTCTTATTTTTACTGAACTTGGGATATGTTCTGTCTTATTCTAACTCAATGTAGTTTTAATGTATAAGGTTTAGTGCAAAGAGATGTATGAGAGCAAAAGAATACTGTTTGAGGATATGAGGGAATGACATGAGTGATTTAGAAATGTCTATTTGACATAACCTTTTGGATATGGTTGTAGTGCTTAACACAGAGGATAAATTTAAGAATACATAGCAAAGTATATGACCATCTTTAAAAAGGACTAGCTTGTGGGGGTAAGTTGTTAGATAAACACGACTTAAAGCTTATACAATCAATACACACACACAATGTAGACCATGTATTCCTAATATGCTGTCAGAATCCACGAGTCTATTTAAACATTTTGATGTAAAACTAATTTTACCCAGATGATTTTCTGCCAGCCATATTTAGAATGACCAACAATCAACTAAAAAGTGGCCCAGGACCCAAAGTTAGTTTAAATATGTGTCATCTATCAGTGACTGTCCAGCAAAGAAAGAAATGTGCCTGTTGTATAAAGTAAGAAACACTTACTGCAAACAATAAATAAATGTAAACAAACTGAGCACATTGTAACAAAGTATATGAGTAAACAGACAGACTACATAATAAAAAGCAGTGCATGCTTTATGCCTGAAGGACTATCACAATTTGATGGTGCTTGCAAAGTAAATTAGAATAACAAGTGATGAGGGTATTTAATACTGCATCATAACATTTTCAAACAGCTTCATAGGGAGTTATGTATCATTCTGAGCTTAATATATGAAATTAATATAAGTATTGTCAAGGTGGTACCACTCAGTTACAGAAGATCAGAAGTATCATAATAGTCACTAATTGCAAGAAACTGGGAAACCTACCGTGTTTCTACTCTGGAAAAAGAGGTTGAAAATAAAAATGACATATATTTCTTGCATCTGGAAGGGAAATTACCTATACTATACGTAAGAAAGCTGTTGAACTTGGTGTCCTCAGGACTTGAATGTCAACGAGAGTTTATTCACTTGTAAATTCAAAAGGCACTTTCACATGTGGGTGGATGGCCTACAGTAACAAGTGAATCCGAATGCACCTGATGCTTTTCCTGCTTATTGTATTTTATTAACTTTGGAGGCAGCATGTGTGCTGGCAGCTATTGTTCCTGACAACGTCAGTGCTCAGAAAGAGATGATCCATGAAAAAGTTTTATTTGAAGATGAATTATAGCCAGGACAGTGGAGCAACTCTAGATGTTTTCAGCTGGGAGAACTACATAAACTAATCTAGACAATTCAGCATTATAGAAATGTAAGATTTACTAGAAAATGTAACCCTGAAGGTTTCTTCTCAGATATGCAGGTTCCCTCTTTTCCCAATAAAAAGTTCTGAAATACTGGAGAATTTTAAGCCTGTAAATTGTTGAAAAGCTTTATTCAGAAGTCCCGGGATTGAGTTACTCAGCCGTGTCTTTGTATATCGTGTGATTCTGAACAAACACATTTAACCATACACTGTTTCTGTGCCATACCCAAAAGGCACATCAACCTGTTAAAATATATGTAAAATAATATTTGTTTTCTAATTTTTTTCTTTCTGCTGATCTTTTGGGATTTACTCTGGGTCCACTCTCATTCTCCTTTATGGTACAGAAAAGCATGGTGACACAAGTCACATGGGCATTTGCTGGTGATAAGTGGGTTGAGGGCCCATCCTACTCTGATCTACACCAGGCACCCATACTAACAGGGGAGGGGTGTATGTGCCCCTATTGGCCAGTGTATGCCCACCATATAGTGGGTCAATAAGCTAATACCCAGCTTGGGTTAACTGGGATATCTCTGTTAAGTGAAAGCTGAATATAAAACTATTCAACCTGCCAAACATGAACTAAGAATTGCTGCAGTCAATGTAGGTTCACTGATAGGACACATCTTGGAATAGGATGATATGATTGTGAGGAGGAGGTTGGACATCCTACATATCCAGCAGACAAGATGTAAGACCAGTGTAGCAAAGCCACTTGGCTTGGGATTCACAGTCTGCCACTCAGGAGGAAGACAGTCTAGAAATGGTGTGGGAATTGTGCTGAGAGACAGGCTTCAGAAGACAGTGAGGGATGTTATCAGAATTACTGACAGACTCATGGAAATCAGACTCCAGTGTAAGGATAGGGCAGAACTCATAATCTCAGCCTATGCCCCACAGCAAGCTTGGGATAACAAAGAAAAGTGAGCATTCATACCACAGTTGCAGGACTTACTAGATAAACCAGGACAACATGAATTGGTGTTGATAATGGGTGACCTGAATGCACATATTGGAACAGACAGAACAGGACATAAGGACTGCCTGGGTAAACATGGATTGGGCAACAGGAATAAAGAGGGGGAGCTCATTCAATACTTTTGTTTGGCAAATGTCTTGATGGCGACCAACATATGATTCAGCAAGAGAAACAGTCACAAGATCACATACAAGAGTGACCAACATGTAAGTGAAGTAGACTTCCTTCTACTAAGGAAAGGGCACCGGGGTAGAATCAGGCATTGCAAAATCATCCCCAGTAAAACAGTCAGCCGACAGTATAAACCACTGGTTACCTCAATCAGCTGCAAGCAGTGGTCAGAGAAGGTGTTAAGGCCAACTGAGACTAGGCTGAAGGCATGGAAGTTTACTGAAGAGAAAGCTCATGAGCTCAATGAATTACTCAGGGCTCTTGGACCTCCGGAAGAAGAGGAAATAGGTGGACTTGAAGAAGAATGGCAGTGTCTCCAAACAATATGTGTGAGAACTCTAGAACAGATATGAGGCAGAGCCAGGTATGGAAAAAAGGTACACAAGGATAGCTGTTGGTGGAATGCCAAAGTCCAGGAAGTCATCAAAAGAATGAAGGCACCCAGGAAAAAATGGGAGACAGAAAAGTCTGAGCAGGCTAAGAAGTAATACTGGTTGATTAACAAAGAGGCTAACAAAGGAGTTGCAATAACAAAAAACAAGGCATCAGAAGAACTCTGCCAGCTTCTGGAAAGTGATTTGATAGAGGCTCAAAGAAACTCTATCAAGTTGCAAGGCAAAGACAGAAAGATAAATAAGAAAGTCAGACATCTTTCATAGGAGTTGCCAGCAGCAACCTGCTCACCAGTCCACATGACATCAAAGGCAGATAGAAGTATTTCCAGCAGCTTCTGAATGAAGAAGCCCCCCCCCCCTGAAGCTGTTCTGCCCCACAAATAGCCTGCAATGAAAGAAGAGAAGGCGCCCAGCCTCAAAGAAGTAAGAACAGCACTAAGGAAAATGAAGCCAAGGAAAGCAGCAGGCTCAGATGAGGTCACAGCAGATGTGATAAAGATGTTGGGTGAGAAAGGGAAAAATGGCTCCTGAGGTTACTCATAGCAGTAAAGAGGGAAAGGTGTATCGCAGATGACTGGAAGATAAGCATGCTAGTGCCAGTGTATAAGAACAAACGGGACATCTACAACCATGGGCAATACAGAGGTATCAAACTCCTGTCACACTGGATGAAAATTCTTGGAAGAGTTATTGATAAACAAACACACAAAGTAGTAGAAAGTAAAATGGGAGATGAGCAGTTGAGATTCAGATCAGGATGCAACAAAACTGACCTGATGTTTGCGAGGAGACAGACAGTTGAAAAGAAGCAAGAGATGAAGAAAGAGTCTAAGTGGGCATTTCTAAGCTTGGAGAAATCATATGGCAAGATTCCAAAAAAGCTGATTTGGGTAGTTATCCTGTGGTTTGAAGTATCAGAAACATTGGTAAAATCAGTGCAGGCTATGTACAAGGACCCAATGACTCATGTACAAACACTGTTCGGTCTCACAGAAGGGTTCCCAGTCAGAGTGGGTTTTTATCAGAGTTTGCCTCTGACCCTACTGTTATTCATACTGATGATGGACTACATTAGCAAAGAAGTTGGAGAGGACAGATCAGTGAAGTTGCTGTATGAAGATGATGTGGAATTACAGGCAGATTCTGAGCAAGAACATAAGCAAAGAATAGGGGAATGGAATGCAAAACTGAAGGCACATGTGATGAAACTGAATACAGGTACAGGTAAGACTGCTGTAATTGACAGCAAATGGGGGAATTAGAAGAAGCTGAGAACTGAGATAGAAGGGAAAATAGTGGAACAGGTTAACAGCTTCAGGTATCTGGGAGGAGTGGTTGAGGAGAAAGGAAGTCTAAATGAAGAGGCTAGAATCATAGGGGTTGCAGCCAAATGGCACAGAATGTCAGGGGTAGTTTATGATAGAAGAATGACAAAGAAGCTGAAAAGTAAGGTGCATAAAATATTGCTGCTACCAGTACTGCTGTGTGGTACAGAAACCTGGGCAATAAAGGCAGACCAGTTGAGGAAGCTAGAGGTGAAGGAAATGAAGTGCCTGAGATGGGGTGTAGGGTGTGCACTGTGGGACAGATGAAGACATGAGGGCATTAGAGCAGAAGCCAATTTAGTTCCAATTGCAGAGAAGGTCAAAGAGAGCAGACTGTGGTGCTTTGGAAACTTGCAGAAAAGCAGAAGGCAATCCGGTGAAGAAGATTTGGGACAGACAGGAGGAAAGCAAGAGGAAATGAGGGAGTCCAATAAAGAAGTGGATGTATTGTGTGAGAGAAGATCTGCAACAGTCAGGCATGACTGTTTAAGATGATAGGAGAGTGGCATCGAATCAAGAGAGATGGTGACAGTTGGCACGACACCTTAACCTCACCTAGAAAATGGGAATAAGAGGGCTGATGATAATGATGATGATGATGATGGAGCATCCTCTGAAATTCTTCATAAAAATAATATATGGTGTGGGAAACAAGCCCTATGTAGGCTGCCTCAAATCTGAGTCCTTATATTTGGTCTTCTACAGTCTGCTGAGAAGCAACCTATGCTTGCCTACAAAGCTTCCTCTGATCCAGCCCTAATGCACCTGTTGCACATCCATAGAATAAATAGCATCAGGAACACCCAATTCAAGGACCTAACCTTTGCTTGCCAGAAAAACAGCTGGCTCAATAAGTGCCCTATTCCAGTCCAAAAAAAAACATCTGTTCCTTCTATTGACACACCAACGAGGTGACCAGATACATGACATGCTTCTCCTGTCACATCCATTCAGGTCCTGTTTTTATGCCTTTCCCCCAACCCTCCTTACTCACATTTTAGTAAAAAGAATCATTTTCTCTTTTAAATTGTAGCGAACGTTAATGACAAATCTGAGTGTTATAATGCTCTGTGTGTGGTCTAAACAACTGTAGTAACTGCTGCTACATTGAAGCAAGCAATTGCTACAATTTATATCCTGCACTGACAGCTGCAGTGCTCAGGTTTTAGTTAAAAAAGATTAATTTACTTTTAAACAGTAGTACAGTTGTTTAAAACCACACACTAAGCACAACAGCTCTCAGGTTTGACAGCAAATGTGATATCACACTCCCAAACATTTTGTGCCCCAGGTAGTTGCCCTTTTCCCACCACCCTAGCTACTCTACTGTTGACTGCAACATAAATAGGACATGTTGGAGGGATAGGTATATGTCTCAGAGGCTCCCACTTCTCTGAAACTGGCTTCCCAACCATATGAGGCACAGTTCATCCCTGCACTTATTCAAGTGAAACTTTGATCAGTAGATGGGGAACCATAACTATACCACTGATCTGGCACCTACGTCTGTATTAGAAAGATGAAGTTTGTAAATGCTTGGCCACTCATGTCCAAGTTTATATACCTCCACAAAACCCTTAGGAAATAATATCATCACATTTTATTGAGTATTATGGCTTGGCTTAAAAAGGCCACTTGAGTCAATCGCCTCCTGTTCTCCTATGATTACTAGAAATTTTTACAAGATATAAGTGATGGGCCCTGGTGATCAACTCTTACCTGCCACTACTCAGGTAATAAGCTGGTTCAATGAAGGGTTAATTTCCCCGGAAAGAAAGGGGACTATTCATGGGACAATGCAGGGTTGCTATACTGTTTATGATGGGGGGATGAGTGAATGAACAGGTTAACAGGTCACCAGAGACTGGGGAGGGATCTTTATATTGGAGACCAAAATGACAGGAGAGAACAGCAAAAATATCAAAGGAACACACATATTCTATTCTACCTAACCCCAGAAACAGAGAGGAAGCATGGCAGAGATACTTCAGAGGAAATAAGATATCAGCCTCTCAGGTGAGCAAAGAATAATTGTCCTGTTATTGAATCAAGAACAGCAAATTAAGCCACATTTATCTGAAATAAGAAACAGTGCTCTACTAACCATGGGGCAAGCACTATAGCACTGCAGAGGGCCATAGCTGTAGAGTCAGCACCAGCAACCCAGAAGCTTGCAAGCTGTATGGTATTACTAGCAATGTTAATATTCTACTTTTGTGCAAAAAATACTGCTAGACCACACCTGGTTTATTTAACTTCAGCTATACCAGGAATCAACATATTAAGATGTTTTTAAATTCAGCTTCCCAAGACAAAATCTGAGACCAAGTAAAACCTAAAATTATGTATTTTTCATCTTGTCGTGAAGCTCTGCACAGTAGTGATGTCATTGCAACCCTAAGTAGTTATTATTAATCCTTAATTTGTTCTGATCTAAAATGACTTGATGGAGCAAGCATACCAATATGAGTATATGTATTTCCGCTAGCATTCTGTTTCCTAAAATCACTCTCTGTCCTCAGAAGGTGACATTATAATGTCATACCATTTCCAAACATTTATAATTGCAGCACTCACAATTACTGCATTCTTTTAGAATCTCTAGTCACAGTAACTATTTTCCTCTGATTTATGTTTGTGTAGTGTGCCTACTTATTCCAATAAAATAACATTTCTTTCAGGTGTGCAAAGTATTTAAATACAATTGCTTTTTAAAAAACTAAAACTATGGTACCTTCTGATATACTTCCAAAATTTGTTTCATTGGCATGAGAAAAGTGGCATCCATTGTGGCATTGTGTCTCAACTGACGAGTCAGATGTGATTGACTATGCATAACAACAGATCTCTCTGACTAGTGATGCTAGAAAACAGATTTCTCATCATATCTTTACTTTCTTTTCTGCCTTATCAATAAGCGTTTCAACTTAATTCATGTTATACTAAGAGGTTTAGTATGGTATTTTAATTTTCTTTTCCCAGCAGTATCATTTTAAGTGATCACTGTGAACAAATACTGAAACACTTTTATAGCATAGCTTTGTCTTTATGCAGTAGGATGCCTTGGTTTACTCTAGATGGTCAATATTATTTTATCATTTGTTCCACACCAAAATGTCCTGTTTGTAGTACTGTACTGATGTAAATTGTTTTTCACTGAATGGAACTACTTCTGCTCCACAATATATTATTCTGCATTTACTTTCACCCCCTCCTTTTGCATGTTTTTTTTCTGTTTTATTTTTTCTTTTAGTGTCAGAGTTCTTTGAATTACTGACTAATTTTGGGCAGGTCTGAAAGCATAGAGTGATGCATAGGCCATCTGGGGTTGATGAGTGACTCTGGCATCCGATGTAGCAAGCAGGACAGATAGGCAGTCCTATCCTGGGTGAAGGGAGCATGCTGGGATAGGCAGGGCTCTCATTAAGCCCTAGGAAATGACAATGTGAGTGGTACTGAGAATTTTCCAGTCCCATTCCTTCCTGTCAAGTGGTACCAAGGAGGAGGTTACATTCATAGGGAAAGAGACAAGCAGCTGATGGTTAAGGAGAAGGTTCCTGAAGAACAAGAAAAAAAAAAGAGAATTACTACTTAAGAACATTTGAAAAAGTAGTTATACTTTTTTAATTGATGAATTATTCTATTTATGCTTTTTCTTATTTTTTAACACAACATTGGCCCATTTTACTACAGCACAACAGAGTTTGTCTCCAGTATGCCAGCTCGCACACATCAGTGCCTGGTCATTAAAGAATAAAACTGTTTGAATTCCCCCATTACCTATATTAACACAACTAACTCTTACCCACAAATCAAAATACAGCCTAGTTTACTGCCCTTCTCTTCAAACTACGATAGAAACACACACCCCAACTTGGAATCTTAGGTCTACTAATAAACAACTCTAAACTATAACTAAACCCAACAAAAGAGCTGGACAATGCCTTTATTCCCATGCCTTTGCCAAATTATGGAATGCTCTCCCTCGCTCCATTACCCATCTAGATTCTATAAAAACATTCAAATCAATATTGGGAGGTCACTATCTTGATAACCATATCTGTTTCTGTAGTCACATGATTAAAGCACCTTACATATGTTCTTTAGTCTGAAATGCCTGACAAGTACTTTATAAACCTCAGTATACCAGCCAGCTATTCTCTATCTTTTCTTCTCCTCAAGATGTTCTCCTATTACTAGCCTTTTGAACTGTGTGATTTAACTTACATAATTTTTATTTTTCTTACGTGGCTGTGTAAACTGAATTACTTAAAGACTAGCACAGTGGATTCAGTTGTAATATTTAACATCTGTATCTTGCCTACCATTTAAAGATGATGTTATATAAAAATGTCTGTAACTTTTTGGAGCTTTTCTTCCCGGGCCTTCACTGAAATTGGGTCCTTGGCACAGTGGACTTTCCTGGTCAACAAATGTCAATAAATAAATAAATGCATTTACATAATTTGTATAGAGCGACACGTTGCAGTAAGCATTTCCTTAGCTAGAATATCTTCTTTCACTTACTCACTTTTCAGACAGAAAAGCAAAGTTTCCTGAGATACTCACTCAGCTGAGGCAACAAAGCTTGGTTTTGTTTTCACAATATGACTGCAGCCCAAAAACAAGTTTATGATCCAGTAGGAGGGAGGAAAGACTTTAACCTTGTAAAACCTAAAAATCATGTATTTTTCATCTTGTCTTGATGCTCTGCAAATACCTCACTATGTAGCCACTTTATGAGCCAAACATTTTAATTGCAATAAGCCTTATGATGTGAGATCCAGATCTCAAGCTCCTAAAGAAAGTATTGCCAGATTTCATGCAAACCCCAGCATGGTGTACACCAGGGAAGCCAAAGAACACATAAATGGTAAACAATGTGAGAAACAGCTTTTCCATGTTTTGTATATTTGTGACAGTGTAGGAATCATTTTCTAGGAAAAAAAACTAATTCTGTGATGAGAAAAAGTTGTGTTTAAAGTATAGTTGACCTTTAACACTCTGCGTGAGTATGTGTTTCTGAAGATCTCTCATTTTTGAAATGCTGTACTCAAAATTAATACTTACATTCAAAATCTTTGGTCGTAGTATCTGCAATTGTTTTCTATTGACTCACAGGTTAGTGTTCTGAGCCTACTTTTGCAGAAACAATAACCCTTTCTTTCAACTGTGGAAAGTATTTAAATTAAATTATCCTTTAAAGAATTAAAAAAATGCAGCCACAGGCAGTAATCCTTGAAAAAAATCTACAAACTAAAGCTGTTAAAAAAAAAAATATATATATATATATATATATATATATATATATATATATATATATAACATATATATTTGTTATATATATATTTATATATATAGTCAGGTTTTATATATATATATATATATATATATATATATATATATATATATATATATATATATATATTAATAAAGTGTTATTAAACTAAACACTAGAAAACTAAAGATATAGATATATTAAACTTGGGTAGAAAACTAAAAATGATAATATATTACACAGGAACATATCATTGCAAGTTACAGAGGTCACTCAGATTTTTAAGACTTTCTCAACAGCAGAACCATGAAGTTGTTCCAGTTGGCAAAGAAAGATTACTCTGTTATTTCACTGAAATGTGAAGCAGGTCTGAAGTTACAGAACGTCAGTAGCTGTGAGTCATGCCTTTAGGATGGCATATGTGACAGTTACCCCACAGGTATATGCTTTTTGTTTAATAATGTACTCAGCACAGTCATCTTCTCATACCTGAATATGCATAAGACAAGTCACAGACAAGACAGCAGTATCATAGGAAGGACTAGCCTTGCTGCCTATAGAGACCAGCATGTATCCAGCATGACTTCAGACAATTCAGTGGAACAACAGGGATAATAGTGTAAGCAAGCAGGGAGACTTACAAGTTCAATAAAGGGGAACATAAACCACATCAGCATCAAGTTCAAATAAGCTTCTTGTCTCAGTTCACAGCAGCCAAGAAACAAGAAAACAGGGTGTGTGTCCATGCAGCAGTTCACAGAAGCATTATATCCCAGCAGAGGCCAGCAATTTAAAGTTTAGTTATGAATGCAGAATATAAATACAGCAGCAAGATGTTCCCAGGGGTCACCTTGTGCTCTAGTAAATTGCAGAGTGATGATAAGTTCAGAGAGACTGCCTTCCTCTCATACAAATTTAACTGCACACGCTACTTTCCTTCCCAAATATATTACAAAGCTATTATAGCACAGTGCAATAATGGCTGCAGAATTTCCCATATATTACTTTCCTTTTCATGTAAACTGCTTAGTACAAATAAGCAAATATAGGCCCTTACTTCCTTTACCCTAATTACTGAGGCAACTTCATAAAAGACTAATAAAATATTTCACTTATTTGAGTCAGATTGTAAAACCCGTCCTTTGCAATATGATGGGATATAAACATAGCATGCTGCACTTGTCCTAGCAGCCAGGGTTTATATAGGCTCACTGGTCCAGAGGCAGTTTGTAGGCTGATGGCCCTAAGAGGCCTTTTTAAGTCTAGCCATGTTTTTCTATTTGTAAATGGCAGGATAAATTATCCATGGGAATATAGTTGGCTTTAGCTGTCTTTGTCAAATGGAAGCATAGGTGCCAGTCCAGGAGTAAATTTCCAACTCCCATCTGTTAGTCCAGGGTACATTTGAATAGGGTCAGTGATGAGCTCTGCTTCACATGGATAAGAAGCCTGTTACAGAAGGAGTAATTTCTGACTTGCATATTTGTTCCTCCAACACGTTCCCTATTATGTTGCAAAGAAGGTTTAGGACCTTTTATCAGGTAATTATAATGCTGTTAGACTTGCAGATATGCATCATGTCTATGACATCCTCCTCTGGGCCACTGATTAAGGAACCTCAATCCTCACCACTGACACTGGTGGGAAATGTTCACTGTGAGAAAAATATATACACACAGTATTTTCAGATGGAGCCCTCTGCACCCAGTACAAATTCTCTTAAGAATACACAGGGAATGCACACTCCAGTCTTGGAGCTGGGCTTTCTCTCCAGACCCCAAATAAGACTCCCCACTAACCCCTATAGAGCTGAGTCCTTAGCCAGGTCTTCCAAGCCAAGTCCTCCGCCACCCTGTCTGTTAAATCAGTGCTCTTAGTGTCCCTGTTCAAAGTAGCTGTCACACTCTCTCTTTGAGATTTGATTTTCACACACACACACACACACACACACACACACACACACACACACACACACACACACACACACACACACACACACATACACACACACATACACACACACACGCACACACACACGCACACACACGCACACACACACACACACACACACACACACACACACACACACACACACACATCTGGGAAAGGATGGCACAGCTTATCCACTCTGTCACCTCCACCTAGACTAATAGGTAGATTTGCTGCCACCAGAACACTCAAAGCCAGCTACTTTAAGGCTCTTACCATGGTACTCAATTACACATATTAAAAATAATACTTATACAAATGGTAGTGTTTAACAAAGCAGCAAGACCTTCAGGAACATGGAGTCACAGTGCCACTAAATAAATGCAAGTACTCTCAAAGGTTAAATATTTTCTAAAAGACCAGCCACAATGAAAAGTTTAGATATATTTACATGAAAATACTGAATATTTATTTAATAAACACCAGAGTTTCAATCACAGGACATATGAAAAAATACAGATGAAAGACTTAGACAGATTCAGAAAAAAACAATGGTTAGCTAATCTCACTATATTTTTAATTGACTAAAGAATTACTTTCCCTGGTTGCTTACTAAAGCAAGGCAAGATGAAAGTGAATGAGTGTCTTGTTAGGTACAAAAATAGAGTGCACACCTCACATCTCTCACTAGTATTCAAATACTGTTTCACTACTGGCTACAGAATGATCACATCTGGTCAACCAACTCTGTGGTTCCCACACTACCCTCTCACTAGAAACTGAGCCAGAATGTGGCACTATGTCACATTACACACATAGAACTTTAGATAAGGTTTATTACAGCATCTAGAAACTGTAAAACAATTCCAGCACTTCCACCCTTCCTGCAGAAACTAACAAGACATTCCCTATCACCCCCAGGTCGCAATTAGTTCACCAGTAAGGACAATAGAGCAGGATCCCCGCCCAGGCCTTTCACAGGCATTGCACCTCTGACTGCATTCAGAGCTGTGAGATAAAATCTTTATGACCTAAACCACTTCATTTAGTTTCAGGCTATTTTTCTTAAAGTTAGCTGCACTGAGCTTAACTCCTTCCATTTCAGTATCCTCTGTTAAAATATATACACTTAATCAGTTACAACAATACAGTCTGCCATACATGTATATTTCTTTTCTGTCCAACAGGACCCACTGTTGATACATTTTAACACAAATTGTGTAAATTCAGTTTGATATTCAAATAACATATAATTCTTTACAAAACTGCAGCTAGCTATGCTGGCATATGTTACACAGGGACTGCCCTACTCCCCCTGATGCAGCTGGTACTACCTGACATCATCACAATGTCCAGCACTACTGGATCACATGATGCCTTGTTAGCCAGGCATAGATCATCCCTCAGTACTCTATAGAAGACTGAGTACACAGATAAAAATTTGAGGTGGTTAGCCTCTGTGGCAGCTCCAGTTGTTGCATATGCCTAGTCAGGAACATTTCAAAAGGAGTGTTATGCTTAATGATTGGCCCAATGAGGGCATGAGGGCTGAGTACTGGATGACAATGTTGATCAATTTGATTCAACATTATGCATGTTGACCCAAGTATCATTCAACAAAATTAAATATATATATATATATATATATATATATATATATATATATATATATATATATATGTATTTATCCATGTATATATAATATATATAAATTCACTTTTTCAAAAGACAACTGAACAAACTTGTCAATCAGCAGCCTATCAAAATCCATGGCAAAAAAGTAAAACATTTTATTTTTGCAGGTGGCAACCCCCCTGCCCCCACACCCTTGTTAATTATATATATATATATATATATATATATATATATATATATATATATCTACTTTCATTAACTGAAAACACATTTCACTGAATTTCAATTCACCCACACCAAATCACTGAAAGCTCAAATCACTGAAAACCCATTTCACTGAATCACATTTCACTGAATGCAGAGGACTATAAGGCAACTAAAATGTATATGCCCTTTTCCCCACTATAGTGCAATCCTGGAGTTAGTATATATATTTAGGAGGTGGGGGAGTAGCCCCCTGCTTAGCTTGCTTTTATATTTATGAATCTCATTTCACTGAAAGCTAACAATAAAGTAGGTGGGGGGGCTGTGTCCCCCCACAACCCCCTAACTATATATACTAACTCCAGGATCGCACTACAGTGGGAAGGGCATATACATTTTATTTGCCTTACAGTACTCTGGGTTCAGTGAAATGTGATTCGGTGAAATGAGCTTTCAGTGATTTGGTGTGGGTGAATTGAAATTCAGTGAAATGTGTTTTCAGTGAATGAAAGTAGACCCATATGTATATATATATATATATATATATGTGTGTCTCTTTCGGCTTTTCCCAGTTAGGGGTCGCCACAGCAGAACTCCGGTCCGCTAATGATTGGTAGTTGATTTTTACATGCCGAGTTACCAGCCCTGACGCACAACCTTCAACGAAGGTACACCCATTCGCACATGTCTTCACGCAGAAGACGCTCTAGCTGAGAATTGAACCGGACACCGTCTTACTGTGAGGCGACAACGCTACCGCAGCACCACTACCTTGGAGATATATATATATATATATATATATATATATATATATATATATATATATATATATATATATATATATATATATATATATATATATATATATATATATATATATATATATATATATATATATATATATATATATATATATATATATATATATATATATATATATATATATATATATATATATATTGTCGCCTCACAGTTAGATGTTACCCGTTCGATTCTCAGTTAGAGTGTCTTCTGTGTGGTGACATGTGTGAATGGGCGTTCCTTTGTTGAAGGTTGTGCATTAGGCCCGGCAAGCCAGCACGTAAAAATCTACTGCCAATCATTAGCGGACCGGAGTTCCGCTGTGGTGACCCCTAACCGGGAAAAGCCGAAAGACACAAACAAACAATATATATATATATATATATATATATATATAGATTCACTTTATAATCTCAAAATACTGAATTATCGAATTTCAGTATTTCAAGACTATAAAGTCGAATGTTCAAAATAGCGAAAGTGCATAACTGCGAATCCAGAAATGTCGAATTCACGGTTATGGTTTTACGGTATGTGAAGTGGAATGTATTCTGTGAATGGTGTATGGTTTAGTGTCTGGATTTAGGTGGAATTTAAGGTAAGTGATTATTTTGTAAGGGTTTCGGGTAGGTGTTTGAGTGTTTGTGAGTGTGTTAGGGTAGGCAGGTAAAAGTATGAGTGCTTAAATGTTGAAAGTGGTGGTGTTTGTATATATGTGATGTGTGTCTGTGACGGACTGTAGAATGTCTGATTGTGAGTTTACTGTCCTTTTATGTTTGGTGTGATCTTGGAGTTAGTATATATAAGTAGTGGGGGTGTGGGGGGTACAGGGGGGCTTGCCCCTTACTTATTTGTAGTGTAGGTTTGTTAATTTGTGTTTTTGTATTTGTGGGTGTTTTGTTTGTTTTTTGTAGTGTGGATAGGCTGGTGTATGTGTAGTGTGGTATATGGTGTGTTTAACTTTCATGGTTTTGGTGTTTCGGTATTTTGCAGATTCGACTTTATAGTCTTGACATACTGAAATTCGATGTTTCAGTATAATCCATATATATATATATATATATATGTATATATATATATATATATGTATATATATATATATATATATATATGTATATATATATATATATATATATATATATATATATATATATATATATATATATATATATATATATACATACCAACTCTGAGATCGCACTACAGTGGGGAACGCGAAAATAAAGGGAAAATTCCCTGATCACCACTACACTGTGATCTTGCACAGAAAAAAAGCCGGTATGTTCAATCAGCTGATTTTCGATCAGTTGTTACAGCTTTTTTTCCATTCAACATTTGGGATTTTCAACCAATTATATATATATATATATATATATATATATATATATATATATATATATATATGATGTTTAGTGGAACAAAACAGGAAGGCGACAAAATGTTTTATTAATTCCTGAGTTGTCTAAATCTGGGCCAGATTCAGGAAGCCTCCGTGTAAGAGTTATAACTCTTACACGGAGGCTGCAGTTAAACTGTGTGATGTCAGCATGTCATGCATATGCATGAGGTGCATGAGGCATGCTGAATCACACTAGTAACTCTTACACGGTCCGTAAGAGAGTAGGGCGTGTCTGTAGGCTAAGCCCTGCAAGCGACACGCCCGGAAGACTAGAATGGCTGAAAGTAAACAGCCACGAAAGGCCATGAAAATGTGAATAAACACACTATACAACACATGCCCCGACTGGCCATTAGTGTATAAAGTGAAGAGATGTCATAAAATTAAATTAAACTTTTTTTTTGTTAAACCCGTAAATGTTTGCTACTGTGTGCGCCAGGTGCGGGTGTGCTACTAGCGCAATCACAGTCAGCAGTTAGTGGAAAAGGATATAAGAACTAAATATGCAAAGCAAGCCAAGAAATAATAGCTTAGCGGTAGAGTTGCCGGCCTAAGAGTAGGCAGGCAGGGTTCGAGCCCCTACAACAGCCTTTTTTTTTTTTTTGTAAATAAGCACTAAAAAGCCCCTGACAGTATTGTACAATGTAAATGTATTCCTTTGTAAAATGGAATGAAATTGAGCATATATTTTGAAGTAACATAATAATAAAAATAGTCAGAAATGTACTGATAGCTAAGCTGCTGTGAGACAGAGTGCCCATAGCTGAGTAGTGTTTCAAAAGCTGCAAACTGCGTGCCCGTTGCCAAGCTGCAGTTAGACAGACTGAAACTGTGTGCAATTAGCTTAACATGTGTGTCAGTAGCCAATTAGATTTATCCCAGCACACCGTTTGCGCGCCTCCCACAAGCTAACTGCCAGTGCATGCGTGAGCTCCGCAAAGCAGCAGACCTGGTTTAAGTGCTTAAAAGTGCCTTTATGGCACTTTGATTGACAGGTCCTGTACTCACTTTGAAAGTTTGCTAAGAAAATAAATTCCCACTGTCAGTCTCGAACCCAGGACCTTGGTAACATTAGTCTGTATGACCTACCACTAAGCCATGCCTGCTTTACAAGAACACAGTGCTAAAATAAATATAACATGTAATAGTAGGAATCAGTATAAAGGCAGTATAGGAGATGTACTATCCAAAGCATGTCAGGTAGAGTTGTAATGGCCAAATTACTGGATTCCCATACTAGTTCAGTGTGAACAGAAACAGCACTGCTACCTGTTAGCTTGTACATAATAATGTAAGGTAATGTACATATGTGAAGGTATGTATATCTACACATACATATATATAAATATATATTAATACATATGAAATATAATCGTAGGTCTCAGTAGCCATACACACTCACTACAGGAAAAAGTGAACATAATTGCAGCAACCTGAATCTGCAACACAGCCTGACCCCTGTGTGACCTACTTACCCTTCTAACTGCTTACAGGTGGCCTCAGCTATTTGATTGACAGGTCCTGTACTCAGTTGGAAAGTTTCCAAAGTAAAAAATTCCCACTGTCAGTCTCGAACCCAGGACCTAGGTAACATTAGTCTGTTTGACCTACCACTAAGCCATGCCTGCTTTGGAAGAACACACTGCTAAAATAAATATAACATGTAATAGTAGGAATCAGTATAAAGGTAATATAGGAGATGTACTATCCAAAGCATGTCAGGTAGAGTTTTAATGGCCAAATTACTGGATTCCCATACTAGTTCAGTGTGAACAGAAACAGCCCTGCTACCTGTTAGCTTGTACATAATAATGTAAGGTAATGAACATATGTGAAGGTATGTATATCTACACATACATATATATAAATATATATTAATACATATGAAATATAGTTGTAGGTCTCAGTAGCCATACACACTCACTACAGGAAACAGTGAAGATATATGCAGCAACCAGAATCTGCAACACAGCCTGGCTCCTGTGAGACCTACTAAGCCCTTTAACTGCTTAAAGGTGCCTCCAGCACTGTGATTGATAGGCCCTATACTCAACTCAAAAGCAGAATATGAGCATACTAGTAGGCCCTACCACAAGACCATTGTAACACTAGTCTGTATGACCTACCACTAAGACATGACTCTCATACAGGAATATAGTGCTAAACGTGGAACATGTAATAGTAGGAATGAAGATAAAGGCAATATAGTATGTCTACTACCCAAAGCATGTCAGGCAGACTTTTATAGTCACAATTACTGGGTTCCCATACTAGTGTAGTGTTAACAGAAACAGCCCTGCTAATTGTTAGCTTGTACCCAATAATGTCAGCTAATGTACATATATGAAAGTATGTATATGTACACAGATATATATATATTTATATAGCAATACATATGACATATAGTTGTAGTGTCAGTATGCATACACACTCACTACAGGGAACAGGCAAGATAAATGCAGCAACCTGAATCTACAACACAGCATGAAGCATGGGAGATGTACTAA
Source organism: Protopterus annectens (assembly GCF_019279795.1). Taxonomy (NCBI): domain Eukaryota; kingdom Metazoa; phylum Chordata; order Ceratodontiformes; family Protopteridae; genus Protopterus; species Protopterus annectens. Next base: position 497,078,587 of record NC_056725.1, on the reverse strand, counting down.
CCTTCACACTCACAGAACACTGTCAACAGCATACCAGCATGGTCCATGCCCTAAAATCTGAAAGGGCAACGCCTATCTCACATACCCTTTTATAGCAGTGTCCTGAAATCACAGTGAGACATGCAATCAGTACACACCCAGCTGCTTGCAATTAGCAAATGCTGCCTTACAATTGGTGCAGAGGCCATCACATGGACCTATGCAGATACCTACAAAAGCTTTGAGTTCCCACACTACACTCACGCAATACATTCATTGCACAAACACTACGGATAAAGAGAGAGAGAGAGAGAGAGACAGAGAAAACAACCAAACAACAAAAAAAGAAAACAAATATTAGGACTGCCAGCAGCAAAATCAGCAGCAAGGAGCAAGCAGCAAGCAGCACCACTGGCACAGCAACAGCTGCCACAAACACAGGTAATGCAAAGTAGCAGGTTAATCCTGTGTATACTGTGACACCTCCAAATGTATCATAGTTCACTATCTATAGGTATGTGCATGAGATAGGTTGTGTGTAGATAGTCATGAAATATAAACATATGTAATATTGTTGTACATGTGGGCCATAACTAACACTTCCACAGCTTAGAACACAAGGCCAGTTGTGCATATGATGCAGTAGTTCCCAGGGTCAGTAGAGGTTCCTCCTCATTGGTGTGGGACCACTGTGTATGTATGGCACTGTTCAGGTACATATCCTGTAGTATGGCCAGGGATTAATATCAGTCTGTCATGTGGTGCTATGTCCTCCAGGGGTGAATGTAGCACACATCCAGGGATACCATTTCGTAACAGTGATGATATGTGTTCTGCAATGATGAGGGTGGCTCTCACCTGGACATGTGAGAGGATAGGGAGGTTACAGTCATCTGGGATAACTAATAACACGTGTGTAGGACAATGGGGGTACCTGCACCTATACTGTCTGCAACAATGTTGCCAATATCTGTGCATTTGGTGAATGTGAAGCCACTTAACACTGCAGACAACAGATGCCTTCCGTCATGTGAATATGCCCTGTGCTGCAGTAGCCTCCTACTATTGTTATACAATATGCCTGTATCTGTAGTCCACTGGACAGGATTAATAAGTGGTGTGCAGTTGTTCTGGGTTAGATAACTGTGTGCACAGTACATGCAGTATGTGGGATGTCTGTGGTAAGCATATGCAAAGGTGCTGGCGGTGTGTGTTGTGGCTTCCACTGGCCCAGTGGTCTGCATGCATAGCATCACTGTCATAACTACTGAATAACTGTGTAATAACATGCATACATAGCAAGGTAGTGTACTGTGCTTGTGGTGTTGTTCGGATATGTATATCCAGGCTGAGTAATGTGTGTCCACATCACAGGGTTGGATGGCAGCACATCCAGTATGTATGGATGAACACACAGAATGTGTCAGGCGTGTCACCTGTGCGGACGTATCTGGGCATTACCTGTGCATCCCCACAACACACACACATGCAACATATGGCAGAAGTACTATAGCAGTACACACATGTTCATAGGTTCATACTAGGCTATCTGCCCAAGGGCATTTACAAGCCCAGCCCATCGTTTTGTGGCTTACGCCACCCCTTTAGTATGGGGAACCATACCCATTATTTTGCTGTGCCTCTGTCGAGCAGTGACACTGAGGTAATCCCTGGGGTATATCTGCGATCTCCCATCCATTGGTCAAGATTTCTCTTGAACAAGGCCAGCGAGGTGCTCTGCCTCACATATACCGTGATTTTGTTCCACAGCATAGGGAGTCTTTGGGTGATGAATCTATCCCTCCAGCATGTCCTATTAATAGCCGTGTCGAGGTTTAAGTCTCCGACCTTGTGGCTCTGATGGAGCTAGATATTTTGAGGTGAAGCATATTCATCAAATCTGGGTTTGACATGGCCTTGTATGTTAGGCAAAGGTCACCTCTGAGCAAGCGGTAAGCGACTGAATAGAACATACATGGACATGCTGGAGGGGCAAATCCTAACCGAGAGGCTCCCTTCACTCTGTAATGAGCTCGAACAGTTGAGAATGAACAGTTCATAGGTTCAGACTAGGCTATTTGCCCTAGGGCATTGGTAAGCCTAGTAGAATGTGTTTGTCTTTTGCCACCCAATCACAAGTTATGCTGCTATGCCCTTGTCCGACTTTAGTATACTGTGCCTCTGTCTAACAGCGACATAGAAGTGATACCTGGGGTACAACTATGATCTCCATCCACTCATCCAGATTCCTATGGAAGAGAGTCAATGAGGGACTCTGCCTAACCAGTAGTGTGAGCTCATTACAGAGTGAAGGGAGCCTCTCGGTTAGGAATATGCCCCTCCAGCATGTCCATGTATGTCAGTGCTGAGGTCCAGCTCTTCTGAGCATGTGGCTGTATGGGACTCTGATTGCCTGAGGTGCATCACGTTCATTACTGCTAGGTAGGACATGGCTGTATATGGCACGCACAGATTGCCTCTGAACAGGCAGTATGCCACTGAGTCCAGCTGGATTCACTTTACCTGGGCAGAATATGACATCTGTGTGAGCCATTGCATCCCTTGATGATGTACTGTTGTCCTGTACCAGTTGCTGTAGGTGTCTGGTTAGGTACATCCCAAAAGGTGCATTGTATGCAATTATAGGCCTGATGATGGATGAGTACAGAGGCACAATGACCTCCCTGCCATACATGTGAATCAGTCATGATTAGCTGGGCTATATAACATGTCTGTCAATCCACGTTGGCCATGTGGTAGACAAATGACAGACCGCTACCATGTTTCTTCCCCAGGTCCCCAACTACATCTTCTGTACTCAATGGCCTAACACCTATGTTGTACTGTGCCACCAATGTGGAGGCGTGGGAATCTGCATTGAATACTGATACTTCCCCTCCCTTGTTCAAGTGTTGGGGCCGACAAGAATGGTAACAGCTATAACGTGGTAGTACTGGTGTGCTCCTGTGAAACCTGAAACAGGTTCATGTTACTGCACAGATATCGATGTCCAGAATGCTAGGTAGGGTTTTGGGTGCGTGCATCCTTGGGTCTTGAGTAGCATCACTCTTATTTCCTCATCCTTTGTGATACAAATGGATGTGGGTTTGCCTTATGAGCCTTGCCTAATACAGGCACTATGGGTGTAGCAGGAGGCTCTGCCAAATGTCAATAGGACTGTGGTGACAGGTGCAAGCTGTCCCTAGCAAAGCATACCACCCCAAGATGGCAGGCATTGGCACACCTGTGAATGACACCAGTATGTCAGTCAATTGTTGGAAGGGATCATCGTGCCTTGATATTGTGGCATCGTTCTAGGTGAGGGTAGGATGCTACTAAAGGTCAGGGTCAAACTGTCTCGGGCTACGTGCTCAGAGAGCTCTGTAATGTCTCATGTCATGTAGTCCAGGGAGGAATGTGTCAGGCCATTCACAGCAGCATGGACATTGACTGAGTCATACCTGTACCTGCCTTGGGGTTACCTGAGTGTTTGTGTTATGTGGCAGGTCATAGTGCCTGACAGGCTGCACACCGTGACCCTCACCTCGTTAAGCCTGTTGAACATGATGTGAGTGTGCCTGATGATAGAGGCACCTAGTACAGGTGTATGAGGTGTGTTGTTAACTGTTAATGGCTGTGAGTGTTCAGCACATTGGCTTTGTGTGATATGTGTTGCACATGTTCGTTTATGTGGTAGTGGTTGCCTGGATGTCTGCTTAGGAGGTCTCTGCTGCATAGGCAGAGCTGTGGTCTGAGCCTACAAGTATGATCATGTGTGATCATGTGTTAGGTCTGCTGTTGTGGTAGGTCTACGTGAGACTGGAAGTGTAGTGAGTGATCCCCTTTGCCACGTGACTGGTTATGGCGGTATTGAGTAGACAGAGCCTAGCCTCCAGTCTGGTATATGGTTGCATCACTCACATGAGTTTGAATTTGTTGTTAGGAGGAGGGGTTGTCTGTGTACATACAACTGTTCTAACATTGTCTCTGGAGTACCACACTCACCAGCTGGACTGGGGAGGAACTGACAACTGACCTCTGGACATGCTAGAATACTATTGTGAACTCTGTAATCACTAATGATTGAAAACAAGGTCCAGTGGGGAGTGAGGGTGTACTGACATTACCTACAACTGCTGACTGATATAAAAGTGTCAGTGAGCAAATGCCAGGTAACCTAAGTGCAATGTGTCACAATGAAGTAAATGCAACAATGACAAGCAGTCACTTGCTGTCATGTGTAACATGGAAGTACGTACAGTAAGCAATGCAGATAACAGTAGTGAGTCACAGATGTGTTGAGAAGATGTGTACTATGTGGAAGTAGCATACCAGTGAAATAACAAGCTAACAGATAACAAGCATATAAACAAAGGTAGATCCAGGAGGCCTGGATGTAGTGTTTGCTACAACAAACAAGGTGTAGCAATGTCAGTAAGATACAGCTCAGATATGCAGGCACTATAAACCTGAAACCAGATGTCCCCAGCTATGAATGGCAGAGTACAGTCTATTGTCACACATGAGTGCAGACCACAAACCTCGTTAATGTTAAATAACTGGCCTGAAGGCCAACTGCCCATACCAGAAGTAATACACTTGTACACTGGGCCCACAATCAGCAGTTCCCAACTTCAATGGATGAAAGATATGTGTCCTGCCACCACAGTGCTTGCCACCAACCTAATGTAAAACAACCGGTCTGAAGGCCAAGTACTTAGTACAAATGACATAGAATGATAGCTACACTGTAATCAGGTTTTAACCAATCAGTAATAAGTAGAAGTTAACACTCCCTGTATAGAATGTGTACCATGTATTGTTGAGATACTATGCTGATAACCTGTTTGTGTACCTTTCCAGATAGACATGGCACCTAAAAGGAATCCTGCCTACTCTGCTGCAGAGGATGACGTGATCCACCAGAGCCTGGTGCGTGACTATGCCATCCTGTTCTCACGCACCACCCAGAATCAGCAGGAGAGGTCTGCACTGTGGCTTAACCTTGTTAGCAGGATAAATGATGTTGGCATGCATGATAGGACATATGAGCAGGTGAGACATCACTGCAGTGATTTGATAAGAAATGTCCGCCAGCGTGCTGCAGATATCCGCAGGCAACAGGTTGCCACAGGTGGGGGGGTGGCCACACATCCCCCCCTCACCAGACAGGAGGGGCTACTGCTAAGTGTTGTGGAACCAGCCCCAGAACAACAGCAACAACCATGCATCCTGATGGAGGTTGGGTCCACACAGCAGCAAGACAGCGGCGTGCAGGTAAGATGCCATATTCATTTATTGTTATTACTTTTACATTTGTTGACCCAGATAGTCTAGCTGGATATAACTTCATTTTCAGTAGAGGCCTGTGGAGAAAAGCTCCACACATAACGTAATAAAGGCAGACAGACAAGTTGTCAATACAGACAGCCAACATAATAGAATTGTACACCAGCCTGTTAATCAAATCAACATACATGTAAGGAAGTCAAACAGTTTAGAGTCATACACAATGTACCGTTGGTTTCAAAGCAATCCTACCTAAAGCATAATGGTTATGCAATAAGGCAAAAGCCATATACATAATAGTTAGGGCTCAGAAGGGTAGAGAAGTAGAAGGAGTATGACAGATACAATGATATGGAAGAGGCAGGAGTCAAGAAGGAAGTGAGGAAAAGTCATCATGATATATATACAGACATGATGTGCAGCTGATGTGTATAAGGGAACTAGTGTACTACTGTACTGTATCATGTGCAAAACAAATGGCACACATGTGCCCACTGACATTACTCTCTTCACACTTCCAGGTCCCTCCCATGTAGCAACGAGGCAGGCCATACATGCTGGTGAGTCTTTTTAACAGTATCTGTAAAACAATTTATAAAACTAGGAAGAGTAGTGTAACTCTGTAGTAGACATGCTGGTGACTGTGTTCACAATAACTGTAATTGACAGGTAGTAAATTGAGTAGTGTAACACGGTACTGATGTGTGTGTTTACTGTGGGGTGTGCATGTGTGCAAGTGTGCCTGTGCCCAAGTGTGCATGTGTGTTAGTGTCCATGAGTGCATGTGTCCATTTCTGAATGTGTGCATTAGTATTGAAGTGCATCTCTTTCAAATATGTATTGAGACTGTAATCTGTGTTCCATGTTTTCCTCCGTAGGTTCTGGTGCTGCTCTGGTGACCTGCAGCAGGGAACCTGAATCTTGTGCCCCAGGTACTGATGATGATGAAATGTCTGTAATGGTGCAGGAAGGTGTGTCTGGGTCCGCCATTGGTCAGCCAATTGACAGTACACAGCTTTCAACCCGTCAATGCCACAGTCATCCTGCCGTTACATCCTTTATCACCATTGTCCCTAGGTGATGGACAGTCAGCAGTGGGCATAGATCAGGGTAATGTGGTACCTGTGGTACATGCATCCTCACAAGGCAGCCATGTGCAGAGGCCTCCAATGGTACCACGCAGACAGTCGCCCATGGGTTCTCGTGGGGGCATCCGTGGCCGTACTGCCTCTGGCCGGCGTGCCCAAGGAGGTATGTCAACCTCCACTATGTTTAGAACTGTCATGCAGGCACAGGCACGTATGGAAAGGTACACCAGACAGGGTCTGAGGGAGCTGAGAGCATGTCGCATAGCCATGACAGACGGCATGCATGATGTTGCGAATGCTATCCGTAACTTCACAGATGTCGTTGACAGGCGTTGTGGGCATACAACAGCTGCTCCACAACCAGATGTCCATGGGCCAGGGCGATGGTGTGCGTTTGCGGCGTCGCCGTGCCCGTATGCCAGCAACAGCACCAGCTGGCAGTGCCCACGGACGACAACGGGCCCACTCGCGCGCCTCAAGTGCCAGCACCAGCCCCAGCAATGCTGGGTCTGTGCTGTCATCCAGACGCCCCAGGAGACCACGTGCACGTGGCTCTGGACAGTCCCAACAGGGAACTGTGTCCAGTCAACACACCCCTGCTTCCGATGACAGTACCCAGTCTGGGTTAGTACGGATACGCCCGTAGCACCCTGCCAGGCACAGGTACCGTGTCCGTGCCCACAGACACTGATCTGGATGACCTGACAGGTGCAGTCTGTGGCTGTCCACAAAACCCTGTACATGGCAGCCATTATGTGGGACTGTGTGCGTGCTTACACACATGCAGAAACCTAACACCTAGGGCAAACACATACACACACACACTGCACCAACAACGGTCCACCCTGTACTGCTGCCCCTCACAAACACACATACACACACATGTCAATTGGTGTTACCAGTGGCGGCTTGGGCATACCTAACCCACACCCTGTGCATATGATGACACTGTGCCGCCTCCTGCATACTACAACATGGGTGCAGGTAAAGGTAAACACGTTGCTGATGCACAGGGTGACTACATAGATGTGTATAAGTAGTAACATGTTGGTAACTGTTGTGTGTTGCAGTATAAATGTGTGTATATCCCATCAGTCCTGCTGCAGTAACTGTATGAATGTCCTCAATTGTTATCTGCACCCATACTACTTAACAAAGTGTACCAGCTGCACACCATCACATGCTAACATTGACTATGGCAATGCGCATCTTGTGCTGTTATGTAGATTCAGCTACATGTATCTGTTCTGTCACACATGCATTTATACACACCCTGCTACCCACACACATGCACACGCTCACCTGCCATTCCCATTATTTATCACCCTACATGAGTAGCTGTTGATACATGACAGGTACACATTTCAGAAGTGCACTATGTTGTTTACTACTGGCATCCCCTTCTCTACCTGTACTCACAGGGTGCAGGCAACCTCATCAGTTGGAAGATGTAATGTGCATCAGGTACTGTAGTACCCTGATTGCCACAGCAAACATGTTTCCCATACGGAAATGCACACACAGACACATCCCACATCCACACACTTGCCACATTCAGGCTTCAGAACACTATCTAGGTATATTCGGTACATGTGCGTGTTACAGTAGCATGTAACACTATACTGAGTACTGGCAGTTAGTTGTCTGTTGTCATGTTGTCTGTATAGAATAAAAGAATTGTTTTATTATCCTACTCCGTTTTGTGGACATTACTTGAAGAAGTGTTACCTTACATGTGTTATCAGTACCACCACCTTCTGTTTTGCAGTTTTGTTTGTATAGGGTGCTATCAACATCACTGCTTGTTAAGGTAATGACCACCCTGCAGTGCATAGCCCCATGTGGCAAAAGCCACATCCCACCCCATCATTGTGCACACACACTAACCCCACCAACAGTAAAACACATACTTTCCATTTGCAAGATTCAAACCCATACCTAACTGTGCAATGACAGTAGAAACAGACACATTAGCAGAGTGTGCTATTTGCAGTAGTTGGAGAAATCTTTACTAATGCTGTACTTAGAGGGTGCTGACATCATCTGTGTGTAGGAGGAGGGATGTGCACCCTGTAGTGTGTTCTCCCAGTTGGCAAAAGGCAGTTAACCCTCCCAGCATAGTGCACACACATCAACCACACTCATACATTCCCTTTGCAGGATTCAAACCCCCACCTAACTACGTTATGACACTGAAGAAAGACACATTAGCAGAGCGCGCTATGCCAATTACTGGAGGACTTTACTACAGGTGATATAGTTATACAGTCCTGACATCATCACTGTTTCAAAGGGGATCTGCATCCTGTACGATACTGTCACGGTTGCTAATAGGGACATTTCCCACACACACATCGATGTGTTGGAGGTTTGCATATGTGGGGGATCCAGAACACCAGTGTGATTAGTATATGGTTTGATTGCAACAATGAGGGATATACTCCCAGTGGTGAGCAGTTTGTACTCATGTTTGTAAAGATCAGCTCTAGTATATCTGCCCCTCTTGTGGGAAGGTTGGTTACCTGTTCCATAGCCAAAGAATGTCTGATCAATGGGAACCTTAGAGCTTGGGTATTGTGGCTTGTGTAATGTTCACAGTCTATGTTTGGGTAGCTGGCATCACCCAGTATGATGGTGTTTGCAGAGTAATCTAAACTCTCCTGTGTCAGCATGAAGGCTGTGTGGGAGACCTGAGTTTGAGAGGGTGCTGTAAGAGCTCCTCTGTGTCTCTTTCCATGTGGTCCAGGGCGGTGCGTCCCAACAGGTAGCTGACTGTGACCCTCCCTTGCTCTGTCTGGAGGGCGCACGCGTCTGTCAACAGCTCATGTCAAGCAAGTGCACACCCCTCATAAATGATGTGGAAACCTTCAAAGGCCCAAGGCCTGTTGAAAATATGGACCAGACTGCAGATACCTGTATAGAGGCATTCTGTGGACACATTCAGGAATGCATGGATCATGAAGCCACATATGAAAGCATGACCCAATTCTCCAAAGGCAGATGTCCTGGCGCGGACACCAGCCATAAACACACTATACAATAGAAGGATGGCGCCACTACATGATACAACAACCTCCCAAAATGTGAAGGCACCACTGATGAGTATTGGAAGACAACTACAGGCACCCATATGATTGTCTAAGGCCATCTTTGAGAGAGGATTCCACAAGCCACTGAGGATAATCACAAGGCTGCCTGTAGTTATGTTAGTAACCTGGGTGGTACTACCCAGATATGCTCAGAGGTAATACAATATGTCACACAAAATATAAAACACACAGACATTGCCATCATCCTAGTGGACAGGTTCAATGCTGCCTTCTCTCCCCACCACACATCTAGGGAACATATGTCTCGCATCACAGTGCTTCCCCTGACATCACAGATGCTCAGGTAAGAGATGCCCTTCCCAAAGCAATAAACACTGCATCAATGGGACCAGACAGTGTCCCAGGCTGTGTCCTACATGAACCACAAGAAGAGCTACACCCAGACATAACACCACTGTTCAATCCCAGCCTTAATACATGATATGTGGCCAGAGAGTGGCATACAGCAACAGTGGTCCCTCAACATGCAGGTGGTGCGTCGTCACGGATCCTGGACACTACTCGCCCCATATGTCTGACTAGCTTTGTCTGCAAAGCTATGGCAAGAATCATCAAGAACCTCACATATCTAGATATTGTGGACCTACAGACATGTCACCATACACAGTTTGGCTTTGTCAATGGCAAATCCTGCCTATCAAACCTGTTTGCTTTGTTTGAAACAGTCACCAAGGCCACTGTCAAGGGGTAGGAGGTCCACACAGCCTACCTGGACCTTGCATAAGCCTTGGATACAATACCCCACTTGTGCATTCTAGGAAGCTCACCAGTGTACATATTAACCCCTATGTCACTATGGGTATTGCACAGTGGCTCAAGGGCAGAACACACATGGTAGAATTGCTGGAGCCACGTCAGCCTCCAACCTGGTACAAGTGGTGTCCCACAAGGCAAAGCCCTAGGGGCTGTCATGTTCATTATGTATTTGTCATAGGTACAGGCCAACATGGAAGTACTGTGGCTCAGCAAGTCACAGGTGACTGCAGACTGAACACCATAATCAACTCAACAGCTAACACACGCATCCTCCAAAGGGACTCTGGCAATCACACGACTTGTGCCACAGCCATGGCCGCAATGTGAATGACAGAAAGAGTATAGTCATCCCTTTGTCAAACACTAAATGACCACAATGTACCACATATGTGTTAATCCAGTAAGTGCAGACCAAGGAATTATGGACCTTAGTGGCATGAGGTTGATAGCATTCTACCATTTGACAACAACATGGACAAAGTGGTTAGGTAAGCATGTGATATGGGCCACATCATCATGGGATCCACATGTAGGCCAGGGGAGGACATTGTGCCCTTTACTCATCCCTCATCATGCCCATAATTGACTATGATGAACCTGTCGGCATGCACCTTACCAGACACCTGCAGCAACTGGGGCTACCACATATGTACCTCGACAAGGGGATCAAAGTGCTCAAACAGATGCCACATACTGACTGGTTAAAGTAGTAGCAGCTGTACTCAGTGACATACTGCCTCTTCATAGGCAATCTGTGCCTGACATAGAAGGCCAGGTCATACCCTCACGTAATGGCCATGCTGCATCTCAGAATATCCAGATCCCACCAGGATACACGCTGGAAATACTTGAACTTCAGGAGTGATATACATAGGACATGGTGGAGGGCACATTCACAACTCAGAGGCACCCTTCATTCCTGATTATTATCCCAATAGAGGTTAGGTGGACTGACTCAGTGACTATCTTCAAGAGCGATATTAATGACTGGATGTGACATTGTAGGGTTACCCTGGGTATCACTTATGTGTCACTGTGAGAAAGAGGCACAGTATACTAACCCTGGAAAGGGCATAGCAAGACAGATTCACAATGCATGTTGAAAGGCGCACATTCTGGCTAGGTGGATACATGCCCTGGGCAGATATCCCTGTATGAACCTATAGACCTATGTCTCTTTTTCACCATTGGCCCTATGTGCTGTCAATCACCAATGTAATCTCAATACTCCGGTAGCATGTGCTAGGTCAGTTGTCAGTCACCTCTATGGTACAGTTGTGGAATATGTGTGTCATGTAGTAATGTCACAGCTGCCACATGTACACAGTCAACCCTATCCCTACCCATTGATGTACATCACATGTATGAGATGGAAACACATGGCCAAACTGTAACAACAACATACAAGTCAGTCAGATGCATGGACACATATGACTCAGTCATTGTCCATGCCACCACAGCTGATGTGGGATGTCGCTCACTGGGATACGTGATAGGGAACATGGAAGGGATCACTGAGCAAGTGACACAGGCTGGTAGACCCTGACCTTGGTTGGCATCAGACCCTCACCAGGGATTCCGACAAATTACTGAATGCTAATGAATAAGTGTATCTACAACACCCTAGCTGAATGGTTCTTAGCATGCAGTCACTGCATTGCTATGGAATACTGTCTTACCACTCCCACAACAGGTGAGAACATGCAGCTCCTGTACATTAACAACATGTAGACTTTATGCCCCAGACCAGGTGTGCATCCCTCACTACTAGGCTGATAGCATCTACATCTCACACTGTATATACACATCCCACATGCAGCATCTGCACAGAAGACCACGGTCATAATGTTACCCTGTGCAAATACCATGTATTCACATGTGGCAGGCATCACACATGGTAACTATTGAAAGTCTCAGGTACATATGTGTATTTGGCACACACATACATCATGTGTTCATTGCCATAACCGGTGTAATCAATGTCATGCATTATTGTGAGGACAACCCACACACATGGGCATTCTGTGTGTGCACAACACACATGGCATGTCTGTAATCAAAAGCCATACATAATTGTGATATCGTTTAGAAATGGGTATGTGCATCCTGTAGTGTGTTTTCCCAGTTGCCAAAGGGATATATCAATCATACACTTACCCCCTTCACACACACTTGCCACCTGCTGGATTCAAACCCTACCTAACTATGTTAAGACACTAGAGACGGACGCATTAGCACAGCTATTCGCATTACTGGGGATTTCCTTTCCCTGATATACTTATAGGGTGCTGACATCATCAGAGTTTAGAAAGTGGAATGATCATCCTGTGGTGTGTTTTCCCAGTTGCCAAAAGGGATGCATCTTTCATACACAATTACCCCCCTTCACACACACTTGCCACCTGCTGGATTCAAACCCCTACCTAACTATGTTATGACACTAGAGACGGACGCATTAGCGCAGCTATTCGCATTATTGGGGAATATCCTTTCCCCGATATACTTATAGGGTGCTGACATCATCAGAGTTTAGAAAGTGGAATGATCATCCTGTGGTGTGTTTTCCCAGTTGCCAAAAGGATGTTTCTTTCATACACACTTACCCCCTTCACACACACTTGCCACCTGCTGGATTCAAACCCCTACCTAACTATGTTATGACACTAGAGACGGACGCATTAGCACAGCGCGCTATTCGCATTACTGGGGAATGTCCTTTCCCCTGATATACTTATAGGGTGCTGACATCATCAGAGTTTAGAAAGTGGAATGATCATCCTGTGGTGTGTTTTCCCAGTTGCCAAAAGGGATGTTTCTTTCATACACACTTACCCCCTTCACACACACTTGCCACCTGCTGGATTCAAACCCCTACCTAACTATGTTATGACACTAGAGACGGACGCATTAGCACAGCGCGCTATTCGCATTACTGGGAATGTCCTTTCCCCTGATATACTTATAGGGTGCTGACATCATCAGAGTTTAGAAAGTGGAATGATCATCCTGTGGTGTGTTTTCCCAGTTGCCAAAAGGGATGTTTCTTTCATACACACACACTTACCCCCTTCACACACACTTGCCACCTGCTGGATTCAAACCCCTACCTAACTATGTTATGACACTAGAGACGGACGCATTAGCACGGCTATTCGGATTACTGAGAGAATCCTTTTCTCCAATATACTTATAGGGTGCTGACATCATCAGAGTCTAGAAAGTGGAATGATCATCCTGTGGTGTGTTTTCCCAGTTGCCAAAGGGATGTTTCTTTCATACACACTTACACACACACTTACCCCCTTCACACACACTTGCCACCTGCTGGATTCAAACCCCTACCTAACTATGTTATGACACTAGAGACGGACGCATTAGCACGGTGCGCTATTCGGATTACTGAGAGAATCCTTTTCTCCAATATACTTATAGGGTGCTTACATGATCAGTGTCTAGAAAGGGGGATGAGCATCCTCTGGTGTGTTTTCACATTTGCTAGGGGTAACATTTGGACCAAGTGTGTGAGCATGCCCAGTTCAGCCTTCCTGTGGCATGTTGTGTGAAAGATGTCTCATTTATCTAAGTGTGTGAGCATGCCCAGTGTGGGCTTTACATATGTTGAACTCTGCAGCCCATCACATTTGTGGATGAGTGTGACCTTCAACAAATACCTCCAGTTTATGGTTGTGTGTTCTGTGCCATGTTGTGTAGTTACTGTCGAATGCTTTTGTGTGAACAAAACTGGGAGTATACTGTGCCTGCAGGTTTTGCATGGGATACTTTGCACACAATTGTCAACATCCGTTCATACTGACCTAACACTGTAGCACTGTCTAGTGTAGTGTTTCAGTACTTTCACTGTGGTGGTCAGTATCCTGGGCTTCAGTCCTATCACTGATTTACATTTTCATAGTGTGCACAACAGGCTGGTTAGGGTCCAGTTGTGCACATCTGCACAAAGGCAGTGCCTCTACAGACCCTGTTAATTGCTGCCCCATAAGCTTAACAAGTGTAGTCTGCAAATCTATGGAGAGGATCATAATTGAGCTCATAAACAAAGATATAGGGGACATGCAGACATTGTACCCATCCCATTTTGGCTTGGTCAGGGGCAGATCATGCCTTTTGTACTGGGTTGACATCTTCAAATTGGTCACTTAGGCCATTGTTGGGGAAAGGCAGTCCATACAGCCTACCTTGGCCTTGCTAACACTTTCAACACAATACCCCACTCAGGTATTGTGGAAAGCTAACAACTGAAATGTAAACCCATATGTCACAAGATGGGTTGCAAACTGGCTTAAGGACGGGACCCACAGGGTTAGAGTTGCTGGCACTATGTTAGACTCCAGGCTGGTCACAGGTGGTGTCACACAGGGCTCAGTCCTTGGCCACCATTGTTTGTCATGTACTTCCCAGGAGTACAGGCCAACATGGGAGGACTTTGGATGACAATGTTAGCAGATGACTGCACACTGGGCACCATAGTGGACAGTGCATCACACACAGATATCCTTCAGAAGGGACTCACAGTAACTGATAGCTGGTGCCAGGGCCATGGCCTGAAGTCAGAGTGCACAACATGTGTAGACATACCCTTCAGGAAAAGCAAGGTGACCCCAAGCTACCATATAGGTGTCAATCCTCTAAGCACAGAGGAGGTTATCATGGACCTGGGGACCCAGGTTGACAGTCGCCATTCTTCTGAGACTCACATTGCTAAAGTGGCTAGGAAGACCTTCTACATTGCCCACCTGATAAGGATGGGATTCACATCCAGATCTAGTGGGTCATTGTTCCCCTGTACTCTTCAGTTATCAGACCGGTGATCGAGTCAAATGCCCTATTCTGGCTGTATCTCACCCAACATCTGCAGCAATTGGAGACACCCTGACTGTCCCCACCTAAAGGATCAAGGAACCACAACAGCTGTCATATGCTGCCAGATTGAAGACACTCACACTCTATTCACTCACATACCGTCTGCTTAGAGGTGACATGTGCCTGACATGCGAGGCCATGTCCAAACAGAGATTAATGGACATGCTCCACCTCAGACTCAGAAGATCCACCTGAACCACTAGTGCAGGTGACTGACACCTTAGCAGGGATGTATGTTGGACATGTTGGAGGGATGGAGTTATCACTCGGAGACTTCTTATGCTGTGGAATACAATCCTGGTCCATTTGAGGCAGAGCACCTTGCTGGCTGTGTTCAAGAGGTATCTTGACCTAATGCTAGTCGGAGAATGTGTTTGTCCATCAACACATTGTAAGCGTAGTTTGACATGTCATATGTCTTGTTTAGTATACTGTGCCTCTGTCTACCTGTGACATAACATTGATACCCAGGGTAAACCTCCCATCTCCCATCCACTCATTAGGATTCCTGTTGAGGGACTCAACCAGTGTCTTTATGGACAACCTGTACTGGTAGTTTACTCATGTGTGGGGTGGCTTCTGTGTTTTGGATAATGCAGTACAGCCTGTCCTATATATGTCAGTGCTGGGGTTCAGGTCCCTCATGTGCATAGCTCCCTGCCATTCAGATTGTACAAGGTGCAGCATGTGCATTGATTCCAGCTTGGACATGGCTTTCTACATCAGGCACAGCTTGCATCTGGGTGGACAGCATGGCAGTGTGTGGAGCTGCACTCTGTTTAATCAGACTACACATTACATGTGTTCCAGCTCTGTCATACTCCTGGTGAGGTACTGTTGTGGACTTTACAGGTGCTGGATGTGTGTGCATGAGGTACACCCACAGGGGCTGTTGTGGTCATTTCTACTGCTGATGAAAGATAACTGCAAAACCAGAATGACCTCCCCTTAGCTAGATGTCAGACAGCATGGACCATACAATCACAACTGGAAACAGGACCCTCTCCACAAAGGGAAAGTGTCCTGTCTGGTGGACCCCAGCCATAAACAAACTGTATGACAGATGAGGGTTACTAATGCAAGACAGAGCAACATCTCCAAAGGGAAGACAGCTGAGATCAGCACTAGTAGAAAGCTACATTATCTCATAAAGACATGCAAGGTCAACTTGGGGACATAAATCACCAAAGACAATGAAGGTAACCACACTGCTTTCTTCAGTTATGTCAGACACCTGGTTGTGAACCCTCGGATATGCTCAGAGTTGGTACACAACAACATATATTCAGTGACCTGACAGATATTGGCAACATTCCGGCGGACAGCTTCAGTGCGATGTACCCCTCCCTCACCCCCAAAACAAGATAGTTATCACTGCTGTATGTAACCTCACTGTCATCTTGGATGTCCATGTGAGAGCCACACTCAGCAAAGACAAGTACACAGCATCCATGGGACCTGCTGGTATCTCCAGTTGCATGCTATGTGAACTCCAGAAGGGGCTGGACCCATATATACAACTGCTAGTTAACCTTAGTCTTGCTACAGGATATGTACCTGAACACTGGCATACGGCAACAGTGGTCCCACTCCACAAGGGAGATGCCTCCACAGACCATGGCAACTACCACCACACAGGCTTAACCAGCCTTGTCTGCAAAGATATGGGAGGAGTCATGGAGCTCTTACACAGACACATTACTGACCTACAGACCCTTGTTCCCACCTAGTTCAGCTTTGTACAGGGCAGATCCTGCCTTTTGCACCTTTGCACCCGAAAAGTACCTACCATGAAGATCAGGGTTCTTCAACACATGTCATATGCTTCGGAATAGAGGAAGTCCAGCTTTGTTCAGTGTCATACCGCATACTTACAGGTGACCTATGCCTGACATACAAGACCATGTCCAATCAGGATTTGGTAGACATGCTCCACTGTAAGCAATCCAAATCCACCAGAGCCATGAAAGCTGAGTATTTGAACCTCAGCACATACATGTATAGGACATGCTGGAGGGACAGAGCCATAACTCAGAGGCATCTCACACTCTAGCAGAGTATCCCAGTTCATGTTTGACAGAGTCCCTCACTGACTCTCTTCAGGAGACATCTGGACAACTGCATATGAGGCGGAGGCACAGACTAGACAGAGACACAGTCATGTTATTCAATTACGTAAGGGGGTCATAATGTGTCACTACTAAGTCAGAGGCACAATATTCAGAATCTATTCTGTACACTTATTACCACTATAAGGGGTGGCAATAGCCACATCACTATGGCTAGGCTTATACATGCACTAGGGCAGATAGCCTAGTATGAACCTGTGAACATAGGCCTGGGGCAGTTCCTGCTATTAGGACAGTGGTCTGCAGCAAGCTATATAGTAGTAGTCGGTTTTAGCCATTGTTTTTTGACCATGGCTATTCCATGTTGCTTCTTGTTGTGGTACAAACATGGGTGTGTGGTTATCCATGCTATTTATTGCTAGTCACCCTCATTTTGTATCTTGTTCCATGTTTTTGCACATGTACATCACTGTATGGCGTGCAGCTGTTTCCACAGGGTCATATGCGTGGATATGGATGTTAGTTGGGGTCCTCAGGTGTGCATATTGTACATGATATTACATTACTTAACACATGGCATTCATGCCTCAGGTGGTGCTGCAGGGCCACCTCTGTCGGATACACATACTACACTCCCTGTGCGTTTGGAAGCAGGTTGTGTCATGTTAGGCATCCCTGTTACTGTATGAGTGAGTCAGGCGGGTATCAGTCCCAGTGTTCCTACTGACCAAGCATATGTGCTATCGTTGCCTCTTTGCCAAGGCCAGGTCATACTGGGCACGCCTCCTTCTTCATTCATGCTAACGAGTGCAGACCTGGTTTAAAGTGCTTAAAAGTGCCTTTATGGCACTTTGATTGACAGGTCTTGTACTCATTTTGAAAGTCTGGAGACAAAAATAAATTCCCACTGCCAGTCTCGAACCCAGGACCTTGGTAACATTAGTCTGTATGACCTACCAGTAAGCCATGACAGCCATACAAAATCACTCTGCTAAAATAAATATAACAGTCAATAGTAGGAATTAGTATAAAGGCAATATAGGAGATGTACCATCCAAAGCATGTGAGGTAAAGTTTTAATGGCCAAATCACTGGATTCCCATACTAACCTTCACACTCACAGAACACTGTCAACAGCATACCAGCATCGTCCACGCCTACAATCTGAAAGGGCTACGCCTATCTCACATACCTTTTATAGCAGTGTCCTGAAATCACAGTGAGACATGCAATCAACACACACCTGGCTGCATGCAATTAGCAAATGCTGCCTTACAATTGGTGCAGGGGCCATCACATGGACCTATGCAGATACCTACAAAAGCATTCAGTACCCACACTCCACTCATGCAATACAGTCATTGCACAAACCTAATGAGAAAGAGAGAGAGAGAGAGACAGAGAGAGAAGAGAAAATATACAGACAGCCAGCAGCAAAACCATGAGTAGCAAACAGCAAGCAGCAAGCAAGCACCACTGACACAGCAACAGCTGCCACAAACACAGGTAATGCAAAGTAGCAGGTTAATACTGTGTTTACTGTGACACCTCAAATGTATCATAGTTCACTATCTATAGCTCTGTCCATGAGATAGGTTTTGTGTGCATAGTCCTGAAATATATACATATGTAATATTGCTGTACATGTTGCCCATACGTGACACTTCCGTAGCTTAGAACAGAAGGCCAGTTGTGCATATGATGCAGTAGATACCAGGGTCAGTAGAGGTTACTCCTCATTGGTGTGGGACCACTGTGTATGTATGGCACTCTTCAGGTACACATCCTGTAGTATGGCCAGGGAGTAATATCAGTCTGTAATGTGGTGCCATGTCCTCCAGGGGTGAATGTAGCACACATCCAGGGATACCATTCTGTAACAGTGATGCTATGTGTCCTGCAATGTTGAGGGTGGCCCTCACCTGGACATGTGAGAGGATAGGGAGGTTACAGTCATCTGTGATAACTAATTCCACTTGTGTAGGAGAATAGGGGATATCTGCACCTAAACTGTCTGCAACAATATTGCCAATATCTCAAACATGTTTTCCATACGGAAATGCACACACAGTAACATCCCACATCCACACACTTGCCACATTCAGGCTTCAAAACACTATCTAGGTATATTCTGGTACATCTGCATGTTACAGTAGCATGTAGCACTATACTGAGTAGTGTCAGTTGTCTGTTGCCATGTTGTTTGGATAGAGTAAAAGGAGCATTTGTTTATCCTACTTTGTTTTGTGGACATTACTTGAAGTGTAACCTTACATGCATCATTGGTAACAACACCTTCTGTGTTGTTGTTCTGTTTGTACAGGGTGCTGTCAACATCACTGTTTGTTAAGGGAAATGTGCACCCTGCAGTGCATAGCCCCATTTGGCAAAGAGACATCCCACCCCACCATTGTGCACACACACCAACCCCACCCACAGTAAAACGCATACTTTCCATTTGCAAGGTCCAAACCCCTACCTAGATGTGTTATGACTCTAAAGGCAGACACATTAGCAGAGTGTGCTATTTGCATTAGTAGGAGCAATCTTTTCCAATGCTGTACTTAGAGGGTGCTGACATCATCTGTGTTTACGAAGAGGGATGTGCACCCTGTAGTGTGTTCTCCCAGTTGGCAAAAGGCACTTTCCCTCCACAGCGTTATGCACACACACAAACCCCACTCATACTAACACACATACATTCCCTTTGCAGGATTCAAACCCCTACCTATGTTATGATACTAGAGACGGACGCATTAGCAGAGCGCGCTATTCGCATTACTAGGAGATTTCATTTCAGTTGATCTACTTATAGGGTGCTGACATCATCAGTGTTTAGAAAGTGGAATGAGCTCCCTGTGGTGTGTTTCCACAGTTGCCAAAAGGGATGTTCTTCTCATACACACACTTACCCCCATTCACACACACACATGCCACTTGCTGGATTCAAACCCCTACCTAACTATGTTATGACACTAGAGACAGGCGCATTAGCAGGCGCTATTCGGATTACTGGGAGGTAGCATTTCTACTGATCTACTTATAGGGTGCTGACATCTTCATTGTTTGGAATGGGAATGTGCATCCTGTGGTGTGTTTTCACAGTTGTTAAGAGGAACATTTGAACTAAGTGTGTGAGCATGCCCAGTTCAGCCTTCCCATGGCATGTTGTGTGAATGATGTCTCATTTATCAAAGTGTGTGAGCATGCCCAGTGTGAGCTTTCCATATGTTGAACTATGCAGCCCATCACAGTTGTGGATGAGTGTGAACTCCAAAAATAACTCCTGTTTAAGGTTGTGTGTTCTGTGACATGTTGTGTAGTTACTGTCCAGATGCTTCCTGTGAACACAACAGGGATTATACTGTGCCTGCAGGTTTTGCATGGGATACTTTGCATACAATTGTTAACATCCATTCATACTGACCTAGCACTGTAGTACTGTATAGTGTAGTGGTTCAGTACTTTCACTGTGGTGGACAGTATCCTGGGCTTTAGTCCTATCACTGATTTACATTTCCATACTGTGCACAACAGCCTCTTTAGGGTCCAGTTGTGCACGTCTGCACAAAGGCAGTGCCTCTATGGACTCTGGTAATTACTGCCCCATAAGCTTAACAAGTGTAGTCTGCAAAGCTATGGAGAGGATCATAATGGAGCTCATAAAGAAAGATATGGGGGACATGCAGACATTGTACCTGTCCCAGTTTGTGTTGATCAAGGGCAAGTCATGCCTTTTGTACTTGGTTGACATTATCAAAACAGTAACTAAGGCCATTGATGAGGGAAAGGCAGTCCATAGAGCCTACCTTGCCCTTGAAAACACTTTCAACGCAATACCCCACTCAGGTATTGTAGGAAACCCTACCAACAGAAATGTACACCCATATGTCACAAGATCAGGTTGCAAACTGTCTTACGGACAGGACCCACAGGGTTAGAGTTGCTGGCACTATGTCAGACACCAGGCCAGTCACATGTGGTCTCACACAGGGCTCAGTCCTTGGCCCCTATTGTTTGTTATCTACTTCTCAGAAGTACAGGCCAACATGGGAGGACTTTGGCTGACAAAGTTTGCAGATGACTGCACACTGGGTGCCATAGTGGACAGTGCATCAGACACGGATATCCTTCAGAAGGGACTCACGGACACTGATAGCTGGTGCCAGAGCCCTGGCCTGAAGTCAACTTGCAAAACATGTGTAGTCATACCCTTCAGGGAAAGCAAGGTAACCCCAAGCTACCATATAGGTGGCAATCCTCTAAGCACAGAGGAGGTTATCATGGACCTGGGGACCCAGGTTGACAGTCACTGTTCTGATGACACTCACATTGCTAAAGTGGCTAGTAGGACCTTCTACATTGTCCACATGATCAGGAAGGGATCCACATCCAGATCTAGTGGGTCATTGTTCCCCTGTACTCTTCACTTATCGGACCGGTGATCTGGTACACTGCCTTATCTGGATGTATCTCACCTGACATCTGCAGCAAGTGGAGAGACCCTGAATGTCCCCAACAAAGGATAAAGGGTCTCCAACATCTGTCATATGCTGCCAGATTGAAGACACTACAGCTCTATTCAGTCACATACTGTCTGCTTAGAGGTGACATGTGCATGACATGCAAGCATGTCCAACCAGGGATTAATGGACATGCTCCACCTCAAAATCGTCAGATCCACCTGAACCACTAGTGCAAGTGACTTACACCGTAGCAGGGATGTACATTGGACATGTTGGAGGGTGGATTTATCACTCGGAGACTCCTATGCTGTGGAATACAATCACGGTCCATGTGAGTCACAGCACCTTGCTGGCTCTGTTCAAGAGGTATCCTGACCTGTGGATGGGAAATCATAGGTTTACCCCGGGATCGTCACTGTGTCACTGCTGGAGACAGGCACGTCAAACTAACGGGCACAGTACTGTTTCCATATAAGGGGTGGCGTACGCAACCAGACTCTGGGCTAGGCTTAGAACTGCCTTGGGGCAGATAGCCTAGTATGAACCTATGAACCTATGAAACTATCTGACCATGTTGCATTATGTTCAGATGTGAACTACTTACAACGGCCTCATCCAACATCAGTAGTGTATTCCACAACATGGGTGTACATTGGCAAACACTACCGATGTGCCCAAGGCCATTTCTAATGGTTATTGGATAGTGTGTTTGTCCATCAACACATCGTAAGTGCAGTTTGACATGACATATGTCTTGTTTTGTATACTGTGCCTCTGTCTACCTGTGACACAACATTGATACCCAGGGTATACCTACCATCTCCCATCCACTCGTTAGGATCCCTGTTGAGTAGAATCAATGAGTGACTCTATGGATAACCTGCACTGGTAGTTTACTCATGCGTGGTGGTGGCTTCTGTGTTATGGATAATGCAGTACAGCTTGTCCTATGTATGTCAGTGCTGGGGTTCAGGTCCCTCATGTGCATATCTCCTGCCATTCACATTGTACAAGGTGCGGCATGTGCATTGCTGACAGCTTGGACATGGCTTTCTACATCAGGCACAGCTTGTGTCTGGGTGGCCAACATGGCAGTGTGTGGAGCTGCATTCTGTTTAATCAGGCGACACATTACATGTGTTCCAGCTCTTTGATACTCCTGGTGAGGTACTGTTGTGGACTTTACAGTTGCTGAATGTATCTGCTGAGGTACACCCACAGGCGCTGTTGTGGTCATTTGTAATGCTGCTGAAAGATAACTGCAAAACCACAATGACCTCCCCTTAGCTAGATGTCATAACCCTCATGATTAGGTTGGTATATGGATTGTTTCTGTTAACCCTACAGCCACATTTTTGTCCAATGCAGGATATCTATCACCTTGTGTCCCCATTCTGGCATTACATGTTAGGTATGTCATGGGTCGACACCTATGTGGGAATTGGTGGTCACTTACTGGATTATCCACAGAGGCTGACTATACTGTTTTCACCATTTAACATGCTGACATGGCTATGGCACCAGTTGTCTGTTTCTATGTGGCCCTTTTATGGGATGCTTGTGTCAGCTGGTGTATCAGATATGTCAGGCGGCTTGTTGTCCTCTACAAACATGTTCCAGCACAGTCCTTACTTGTTGGCCTGTACCTATGGGGCATATATACCAGATGGTGAAGGTCCCAGGACCAAGCTTTGTGGGATGCCTGTTATATGTGGTTTGTAGTCTGACATGGCTGCTGCATGTCTGACCATGTCAGTTCTGTCGTTGGTCTGGTTTGCAACCCCTCTCATGACATTGGGGTGTATATATCAGCTGGTGAGCAAATCTATCACGGAACACATAGGGTATTGTACAGAAGGCTTTGCAAGGTCCAGCTACACTGTGTGGACCACATTGCCCTCATCACTGACTTCAAGTACTGTTTCAACTGAGTCACACATGTTTAGGGGTGGGGTCTGCACTTTGTAAACCCACACTGGGTAGGGTCGGTGTCAATAGATCCACAATATCATTATGTCTGTGGTACATGCTGGTCCTTTCCATAGCTGTGCAGACCAAACCTCTCATGATTCTGTGGTGGTTGTTTTAGTATCCATTCAGGAGACACCTTTGTTGAGAACACCCACTGTTGTTGTACACTGCTCTTTGGAGTGCGTATCCTGTGGTAAGGGTGACATAATGTCAGGAGGCGGCAGTCTGCTGGGGAAGGTATTTGGCATTATGGGGGTTTGCACTGCACATGTCAGGATGTATGTTGGCCATACCTGTGTGTGTCTGGTATGTTGTTTGTAATATCTGTGTGATCCGGAGCATATCCAGGAATCAACAACATGCTTACTACCATCATTTGCAGCAGCCTTGGGGTTATCTGTAGTGTCCTGTACAATCTGTATCATAATGGGTTCATACTAGGCTACCCCTAGGGCATCTGTAAGCCTGCATGTCCATTTTGTTTGATGGATTCTGGGGAATTGTCTACACCTGTGTCAGTGCTAGTATGATACCAGGGGTATAGTGACGAACAGCTCAGAAGCTGACTTCACACTTCTTCGGACTGAGATGGTATCCATTAAGCCCACTGGGCCAGTGGAAACCACAACACACAATGGTGACTCCTGCACAGACACTTTCTACGGACATCTCCGAGTAAGCATGGACCATGCAATCACAAATGAGAACGAGACCCTCACCACCAAGGGAAAGTGGCCTGTCTGGTGGACCCCAGCCATAATCGAACTGTATAACAGATGAAGGATACTAATGCAAGACAGAGCTACATCTCCAGAAGGTAAGGCAGCTGTGATCAGCAGTAGTAGAAAGCTACATTCTCACATAAAGACACCCAAGTTCAACTTGGGGACATAAATCACCACAGACAATGAAGGTAACCACACTGCTTTCTTCAGTTATGTCTGGCCTGGGTGGGAACCCTCATATATGCTCAGATTTGGTACACAACAACTTATATTCCAGTGACCTGACAGATATTAGTGACACCCTGGCAGACCAGTTCAGTGCAATGTACCCCTCCCTCACCCCCAAAAGATGATAGTTATCACAGCTGTATGTAACCTCACTGTCATCCTGGATGTCCATGTGAGAGCCGCAGTCAGCAAAGGCAGTACACAGCATCAATGGGACCTGATGGTATCCCCAGTTGCATGCTATGTGAACTAAAGATGGAGCTAAACCTGTATATGCAGATGCTATTTAACCTTAGCCTTGCTACAGGATCTGTACCTGAACACTGGCGTACGGCAACAGTGGTCCCACTCCACAAAGGAGATGCCTCCACAGACCCTGGCAGCTACCACCACACAAGCTTAAACAGCCTTGTCTGCAAAGCTTTGTGAAGGGTCATTATGGAGCTTCCACACAGAGACATTGGTGTCCTACAGACCCTTGATCCCACCCAATTCGGCTTTGTACAGGGCAGATCCTGCGTTTTGCACCAAGTTGACTACTTTGAAACTGTCAGTAGAGCCGTTGATGAGGGCTACACAGTCCACACAACCTACCTGCGCTTGGCTAAGGCCTTTGACACAATACCCCACTCAGGCATCATAGACAAGCTCAACAGCTGAAATATAACACCATATGTCACAGCATAGGTTGCAAAATGGCTCAGAAACAGAACCCATAATGTCAACATTGCAGGTGCCTTGTCAGGTTCAAAGCCAGTCACAAGTGGTGTCCCACAAGGTTGTGTCCTGGGACCTCTCTTATTTGGTATTTACTTTTCAGATGTGAAAGCTAACATAGGAGGGTTGTGGCTGACAAAGTTTACAGATGACTGCAACCTGGGCACCATAGTGAATACATCAGCCAGCACACACATCCTACAGACTGCCGTCACACAGACAGATAGCTGGTGCTGGACTCATGGCCTGAAACTGACTGCAACTGATGTGTAGCCATCCCTTTGGGAGGAACACAGTACCCACAGATCTGTACACAGACAGCAACCCAATGAGTACAGGAAACAAATCAGACAGCTGGGGACACATGTAGATAGTGACATCTCATTTGACACCCATGTTGCCAAAGTTGTTTGACAGACTTTCTATCTTGCCCACCTTATCATCGAGGGTATTCCATCCAGACCATAGGAGGTCATTGTACCACTATACTTCTCCCTTATCAGGCCCATGCTTGAATACAACGCCCCATTTGGTATGTACCTCAACCAGCACTTGCAGCAGCTGGAGAGACCCCACAAGTACCTTACCATGAAGATCAGGTATCTACAACACATGTCATATACTTCCAGAATAACTAAAAACATGCTTTTTCAGTGTCATACCACATACGTACAGGTGACCTATGCCTGACATACAAGACCATGTCCAATCAGGATTTGGTAGACATGCTCCACTGCAAGCAATCCACATCCACCAGAAACATGGGAGCTAAAGATTTGAACCTCAGCACATACATGTATAGGACATGCTGAAGGGACAGAGTCATAACTCAGAGGCATCTCAAACTCTAGCAGAGTATCCCAGTTCATGTTAGACAGAGTACCTCACTGACTCTCTTCAAGAGACATCTGGACAGCTGCATGTGGACAGGGGCACAGACTAGACAGAGGCATAGTCACGTTATTCAATTATGTAAGGTGGTCATAATGTGTCACTACTAAGTCAGAGGCACAATATTTCGTATCTATGCAGTACACATATTACCACTATGAGGGGTGGCAATAGCCACATCACTATGGCTAGGCTTATAAATGCAGTAGGGCGGATAGCCTAGTAGTAAACTATGAAACTTTGACACTATGGTGTATGTGTAGGTGTTGTCAGTCGAGCAATGTAATGTGGTTTGGGGGGCTTGATATCTTCCTGTATTCCGACATTGTTTTGTCTATTCCTTCTAGCATGTCAAGGGATCGGTTGCTACTGTCCTCTCCTACTCATCTGGTGGACCTGGGAATATCGAGGCAATGTTACAATTGCCTCGTACACTGACAACCCTCTCCTTCTCCCATAAACAGAAATACATGCGAGAGATGCAACTCTATAGCCAAAGTGGAGGCTGACCTATCTCAACATAGGACTGGCAAGACCAGAGAGTAGGATAAGATAACCACACACACCACAAACCCAGTCTCACATATCACTATCACAACTTCAAATCATACACATAGACACACAGAGACATACTCGGAGGCTATGATCAGACATCTACCAGAACAGCAGAGGCCACCACAGCAGACACCCACACAACTGCCTCCACAGGGCACAGCACATGCAACACATAGACCACAGAGTCAGTGAGCCAAACAGTCACAGCCATTACGGCCAAACACAATGGCAGGCACACCTGTCATAGGTGACTCCATAGCCAGACACACTGACATCCAACTCACCAGATTGAGTAAGGAGGGGTCACAGTAAGCTGCCTATTGGGCACTGGAATCCACCACATAATGCAGGCACTCAGGTCACTGAACTGCAAGTACAAGTATGACTCAGTCAATATCCATGCTGGTGGGGACAACCTGAGATGTACCTCCCTGGACTACATGAAAAGAGTCATAGAGGATCTCTCTGATTATGTAGGCCAGGCAGGTATGACCCTGACCTTGAGCAGTATCCTACCTTCACCAAGTATGATGCCACCTAAACAGAGACAGGATGATCAGCTGTAATAATTGTCTTAAACTATAATGTCATTCAAAGGGGGTCCAATGTCTGTCTGCCTTCAATGACATGCTGGACAGGCCACACTGATCCGCAAGGGACAGCTTGCACCTGTCACCCATGGGCTTCTGGATTTTGACTAAGGCTCATGCCACCCCATTGTGCCTCTTTTATGCAAGGATCAGATTGTACACCTACCACCCTAGGCGACAGCAAAGGGGAAACACTAAGGGTAATGCTGCTCAATGCCAGAGGTCTCAACCTCAAGCTGCACACACTCGACACCCTTCTCAGTATGGGGAACATTGATGTCTGTGCTGTGACTGAAACCTGGTTCACGCCTTCTGACAGCACCCTGGCACTATCAAGTGTTACCTCGTATCATGCATTCCAGCCCCACAATCCGGACAACACCGAGAAAGGAGGGTGGGTGTCCATATTCATCAAGGACACCCTCACCTCATGGTTGGTGGCAACACACGATGCATTGGACACCATCCGGGTGCAATTAACCATAGGCAAGACTGCTCTGCAGTTTGTAGCATGTTACAGGCCATCCTCTGAAACTCAGGTACCTCACAAAGCTTTCATGAAAACAGTGGCGGGATACATGTACCTGCAAACACCATCACACTGGGTGATTCAAACTATCCAAATATAGACTGGGATCAGTACTCCAGCCCCAACACTCTAGCCCACAGGTTCCTAGAGTTCATACACTCACATGCCATGGAACAACTAGTCACCATCCCACAAGAGGAGACAACATAGTAGATCTCATCATCACAAACATGGGGTCACAATGTTCAACACCAGAGGTATACCCATCATTGGTGAGATCAGATCATAACCTACTCTCAGTGGAAGTCCACATCCCACCCCACCCCAGATAGAAAAGACCACAGTGCAGAACTTCTCAGAAGCCGACTACACACTTCTAATGACTGGTGTGGTCTCTTTCAAAGCCCCAAGCCAGCAGACACCATTACCCAAGCCACTCTATCACTTACAACTGCCTTCTACCAGCACCTTCAGGACTGCATGGATCAGGCAATCCCAAACAAAACACAGACTCGTTGTACCAGAGGCAAGCGTCCAGTGTGGTGGACCTCAGCCATAAACAAGCTCTACAACACAAGGAAGGAGGTACTACAAGATAGGCGATATCCGTGGAAGGGTAGACACCCTGCTCAATATAGGTGAAACACTGAGTTCCCCATGAAATCATCTAAGTAGTATATTGGGAGTAAACCCACTAAGGACACACGGGACAACCATGAGGCCTTTTATACATCGTTACACACCTGGGAGGAAACTCCCAGATATGCTCAGAATAGGCTCAGAATGCTGTAAATATCACTGAACCTACAGACATTGCCAACATACTGGCTGACAGGTTCAGTGCAGATTTCTCCCACCCCTCCACCACAACTGGAGAGATATGCATGAAAGAGGATTGTAGCCCCCCAAACATCTCAAATGCTCAGGTGGGAACTGCTCTATCCAAGGGAAAGAACGCAGCATCCATGGGACCAGATGGTGTCCCTGGTTTTGTGCTCCATGAACTCACTCAAGAATTAAACCCGCAGTCAGGGCAGCTGTTTGATCTTAGCCTCAACTCAGGATATGTTCCCAAGGAGTGGCATATGTCAATGGTGGACCCACTTCACATGGGGGTGCCTCCACCGACCACAGAAACTACCATCCCATCAGCTTGACAAGCAGGGTCTGCTAAGCTATGGAGAAGATCAGAATGGAAGTCATATATGAGGACATAGGGGACTTGCAGACATTAGATCCAAACCAGTTAGGCTTTGTCGAGGGCAGATCATGCCTTTTAAACTTGGTTGACTGTTTCATAACAGACACCAAGGCCATTGACAAGGGCAAGGCACTCCACACAGCCTACCTTGACCTGGCAAAGGCTTTCAACACAATACCCCACTCGGGTATCATTGAAAACATCACCAGCTTAAATGTGAACCCATACATCACAAGATGGGTTGCAAACTGGCTACGTGACAAAACAGACAGGTTCAGACTTGATGGTGCCATGTCACACTCCACAACTGTCACAAGTGGTGTCCCACAGGGCTCAGTCCTGGGCCCACTATTGCTCAGCATCTACTTTTCAGGCGTACAAGCAAACACAGCAGGATTATGGCTGACAAAGTTTGGAGATGACTGCAAACTGGGAACCATAGTTAGCCACCCATCTGACACAGACATCCTTCAGAAGGGTGTCATAGACACGGATAACTGGTGCCAGAGCCATGGCCTTACATTAAACACTAAACAATGCATAGCCATACCCTTTGGGAAGAACAAGGTTGCCACTAGTTCCCATGTAGGTGGCAATCCTGTAAGCACACAGGAGGTTATCAGGGACCTGGGCACCCGGTTGACAGTAACCTTTTGTTTGACACTCACGTTGCCAGGGTAGTTAGGTAGAACTTCTACATTGCCCACCTCATCATGCAGGGATTCACATCTAGATCCAGGGAGGTCATTGTTCCCCTGTACTCTTCACTCATCGGACCATTGATTGAGTGCAATGCCCCATTCAGCATGTATATGACCCGACACCTATGGCAATTGGATGGGCCCACGAATTCCTCGACAGGAGGAGAAAGGGTCTCAAACATATTTCTTATGCTGCCCGACTGAAGGAATTCCAGCTTGATTCCGTGACTTACCGTCTGCTCAGAGGTGACCTGTGCCTGACATCCAAGACCATGTCCAAACCTGAGTTAATGTACACGCTTCACCTCAAGACCTCTACATCCATCAGAACTACAGGGGCAGGAGATTTAAACCTCAACACAGATATTAATAGGATGTGCTGGAGGTACAGATTCTTCACCCAGAGAGTCCCTATGCTGTGGAACAACATCCTGGTACATGTGAGGCTGAGTACCTCACTGGCTTTGTTCAAGTGAGATCTTAATCAATGGATGGGAGATTGCAGGTATGCCCCAGGGATAACCTCAGTATCACTGCTTGTCAGAGGCACAGCAATATAATGGGCAAATTATCCGTCAGAGTGAGGGGTGGCAGACTCCACGGAACTCTGGTCTAGGCTTATAAATGCCCTAGGGCAGATAGCCTAGTATGAACCTGTGAACATAGGCCTGGGGCAGTTCCTGCTATTAGGACAGTGGTCTGCAGCAAGCTATATAGTAGTAGTCAGTTTTAGCCATTGGTGTTTGACCATGGCTAATCCATGTTGCTTCTTGTTGTGGTAACAACAGGGGTGTGTGGTTATCCATGCCATTTATTGGTAGTCACCCTCATTTTGTATCTTGTTCCATGTTTTTGCACATGTACATCACTGTATGAGGTGTGACCCTGGTAGTGTCAGGGTGCTGATGTGGGCTTTGACCCTGTTTTCTATTACAGCACTGATATGTGCATTCCCTATACTGTGTGCATTTACACTGCACACATCTTGCTGTTTATACCTTTGGCATTGGGTAGCATTACATCTAGGTTCCTATCCCTCGTGATAGCTATGAGGTGGGTTTGTGTTTTGTGGTTTATGATTGGTGAGGGTGGATGTTAGTCATGGTCCTCAGGTGTGCATATGATACATGGTGTTACATTACTTAACACATGGCATTCATGCCTCGGGTGGTGCTGCAGGGCTGCCTCTGTCGGATGCACATACTACACTCCTGTGCGTTTGGAAGCAGGTTGTGTCATGTTAGGCATCCCTGTTACTGTATGAGTGAGTCAGGCGGGTATCAGTCCCAGTGTTCCTACTGACCAAGCATATGTGCTATCGTTGCCTCTTTGCCAAGGCCAGGGCATACTGGGCACGCCTCCTTCTGCCTACTGGGACAAGGTCAGGTTGTTCCTCCTCCGAGTCACCCCCTGCCTGTGGTGGCCTTGGCAATGCTGGGGCGATGTTTGGCCCAGCCCTGTGCTGGTCCTGCTGCAGCTGTTTCCGCAGGATCATATTATGTAGCATAGCACATATCATGATCATTTGGGTACATGTAGTTGGTGTGTACTGCAAAGCTCCACCAGGCGTGTCTAGACACGGAACCGTGACTTGAGCAGCCCAAACACACGCTCTATGATATTACGTGTTTGTGCGTGTGCCTCATTATGGCGTTCCTGTTCAGGTGTGTGTGCATTTCTGATGGGTGTCATCAGCCACGGCTCAAGTGCATAACCAGCATCCCCCACTAGGTGTCCGTGTGGGAAGTCCCCATTGGCAAATGATTGGTACAGCTGCGTCAGATGCCAGATGTGGGAATCGTGGTAGCTCCCAGGGCAGCCAGCACACACATTCATTATTATGCCCTGGGCATCACACACGACCTGGCAGTTGATGGAGGGTATCCCTTGCGGTTAATGTAGACTCTACCCGCTCACGGCTGGTGCTTTGATGCGTATGTGTGCAGTCTATTGCACCCAGCACCTCAGGGTATCCGCTATTTGCTGGAAGAGGCGCATATTGCTGGCCACAACCTCACGGTCATTAGGGACATATATATGATCACTGACATGTGGTGACATGGCATCCAGGAACTGGTGCAGTACCCTGGAGGCTGATGCCTGTGATATCCCCATCATATCGCCAGTTGGTCTCTGGAAGGTACCTGTTGCTAGTATTCTTAGGCCAACACATACCTTGGTTTCCACTGGGATGGGTTCCCCTCTGTTGGTTCTGTGTGTGAGGTGTGGCCTGCACAGCTCAACAATCTGCTGCAGGAGCTCTCTGTCCACTCTATAGCGCTCTACTATCTCCAGCTCATGTAACCCATGGTAGGTGACCCTAGGCCTGTATACTCTTCTCCTTCTCCTCACTCTGGGTTGTCTGTCAGCATCTGCATTATCACCACCCTCAGCAATTCGCCTATGCCTGATTATAATAGCCATGGCAGCCCCTAGCATTTCTGCTCTGAGTTCAGCTTATTTTCAGTTTTCAATTCTGAGAACTTAGTTTCTGGCAGTATCTCTCGTGAGAAACAGCCTGCACTGCTCTTTGTTGTGTTTTAAGTGCTGGGTTGGGCTTCTAGTCTGCCTGTGTCATTGCCTGCTTGTAATTGTTTCCACCAATTAACCCCAGCAGTATCGCCTGGCAGTTTCCGTGTATTTTGGTTGTTTCCTGTTTCCTCTCTGTTTCCTGAAGGGGAGCAATGTGCACACCAGCTTAAACACGCTCACAGTCACTTAAGCAGCGTACACATCCCTGCGGTGTTACAGCGCACACATCCTTACACGGTGTTAGCTAGGCTGATTCATGCTAAAGCAGCGCACACTGCCTTACACACGCGTGCGCCCGCAAACCGTTGTAAACAGTTTGCAACACGCTCCCACATGTAGAACCTGCCTTACTGCGCGCACAGCGCATGCACGTATATCAAGAAACTTAGAGTGTAGGGATGGCGTATGCCCTCAATTTCTTGACTTTCCTAGTGTTCTGTTGGGACACACCTCCCTCCCTGATGTCTGTCTGTCATCTGTTACCTTACATTGCCCTCAATCTGGTACATTTCTTTCTATCCTTCCCCGTGATGTCACCTACCTCTTACTCTGTTCCTCCCCTTCTCTAACTCTTACACTACTCAGAAAGTGCTCATTACCTATGTGGCAGTGTGATTCAGTATTGTAACCCTCATTTACATAGGATTGCCTAGTAATGCTTAGTTACATATCTTACGGAGCTTCCCCCTTGACAACCACTAAGCGGAGGCCATATTGTTTTTAGTCTGCAAGTCCCTCCATTGACATTCCATGTAATACATAAATCCCACAATTGTGGGCTTATAAGCCGGTTTTAGTTTTAGGTAGCGCACCCCGTTTGCGCGGGTGTGCGCTGCAGTTAAACACAAAAATCCCGTGAAAAAAAAAAGTTATATAATTTATTTTTGCAACACTTTTTCATGCCAATGGCCACATATTTGGCCATTGGCATGCTTACTGTAACAAATGCACCCTTTATTTGGAGCTGACATAGCTCCGTTTTTAATTTTGCAGAAATGTACTCAGTTGTCAGCTGAGTACATTTCTGCAGCTAACACGTCCGTTACACGGACTGGTTTGGGCTTCGTGGATCGCTCACATACCTCATTTGCATATCTGTCAGCTGCAAATGAGGTATTGAGCATTTCCACGCCCAGTCCGTGTAAGAGACGTGTTAGCTGACTCTTACACGGAGATTTGGGCTGTTGCTGAATCAGGAGGCTTACACGGAGGCTTACACTACTCTTAAACTCCGTGTAAGCCTTCCTGAATCTGGCCCTAGGTTTGTCAAACAATAGAGTTAAGAAAGTTTATAATTTCCATCAGTGTTGTGAAATCTTGGAATTAAGATGGGAGGGAGATATTGTGGGTGCTGGGTGGCTTGTCCCCCTGTAAAAACACTTTTTTTGTATGGATCTGGTGGTTAGTGTAATGCTTTCATCTATAGTTGTTTTCATTTAATTGTAGGTGTCCACAGCATACCTCTCAACCTCTTAGCACAGAAAATCTAGACAAAGGCAAAAATAAACAGGGGAACAAAATCCCATCAATAGGGACATATTTTAATTATTGTGCATATAAACTTAGACCATTGCTAGAATAATAGGTTTTGCATAGCCATGCATTTTCTGAAGGAGCTGAAATCTGAAACGCAAATATCTGTCATTATTTAGTGACTTCAATCCACTTCAGTCTTCAAAGATTTTCCAAAAAACTACAAATTTTATCAGGAGAAAAACAAAAACATGAAGCAAAAATCTGGACATTCTGTGAAAATCTGGACAGTTGAGAGATATGGTCCACTGTGGATCAGTTCACTTAATAAATAAGTAAATAAAATGAGAAAAATGAATGTCTGCTAGATGAGATGCACAAAGAATTTACACAGAGATTGTCAGCTGTACTTATTAAATTTAACGTGATTGTGTCTCATCAGACTCGAACCTGAGTCCTAAGGGATAATAATAGATTTAGATTTAAGAAAAGAATGGAGTGGCAAAGCTGATTCAAATGTAGCATGTGTTTATTTTGTTTAATGCAAACTGTATGGGAAACCATCTTCTGCATTATGTTTTTAGACACCAGAAAAATAGTGGTTAATAAACAGAGAAACATACTACTAGATGAGTCACTTCAGGGAGTAGCCTAATGAGAACATTCTTTAAAGATTACTTGAAGTGACTAAACATTTGCTAAGAATTATATTTCATGCCTGTATACAGAAATTGTACCATTATATATGCTTACAAGGCAGCTGCATGGCTTAGATTTAGTTTATTTATTTATTTAACATTTGTTTACCAGGATAGTCCGACTGGACAGCTAGTGTCCGTTTTCAGCAGAGTCCTGTGGAGAAAAGCTCCATACAGTTAAAGAATAAAAGAGTAATTCATGGTAACAGTTTTAGGTTACAAAGTGTAAAAGATAAAAACAATTAGAAAAATGGTGTAGAAGGGTTTAACAAGTTAGAAGTACAAAGTTTAAGTACAAATATGTGAGCATAGCACTGTCGTGGAGTGAGCATGGGTACAATATTTGTGCAAGGCATTTTCATAGTAATAAGATATGTACAAATGTACAATATATACAATGAGCATCAGTAGAGGGCAATATTATATTCACCAGAAGCATAAGGAAATAACCTACAGCAGGGTGAAGCTTCAGGAAAGTCCATTGCAGTTACATAAATGATTGGTGTAAAGGTATAATGTAAGGAGGTTTTTGAAAGTGGAGGTACAATTTTGTAATCTGAGGTAAGGAGGCAGGGAGTTACATGTCATGATATTGAATTATATGATGTTTGATGAAGAAGTTTGTCACATCTTATGAATTTTCACTTTTCCCTGTGATGCATTGACCCTGGAGTAAATTATATTATAATGCAGGGTAGAGGGGTTCTAATTCAGTGTTAGAGATTGGGGTGATTTGCTCCCCATATAAAATAGCATTCATTTTTGCTGTTTTTGCTAACTCTTTTGGGGGAAAAGAGCCCCCATAAAAAAGGTTTTCTCTCTGATTATGTAGGCCAGGCAGGTATGACCCTGACCTTGAGCAGTATCCTACCTTCACCAAGTATGATGCCACTAAACAGAGACAGGATGATCAGCTGTAATAATTGTCTTAAACTATAATGTCATTCAAAGGGGTCCAATGTCTGTCTGCCTTCAATGACATGCTGGACAGGCCACACTGATCCGCAAGGGACAGCTTGCACCTGTCACCCATGGGCTTCGGATTTTGACTAAGGCTCATGCCACCCCATTGTGCCTCTTTATGCAAGGATCAGATTGTACACCTACCACCCTAGGCGACAGCAAAGGGGAAACACTAAGGGTAATGCTGCTCAATGCCAGAGGTCTCAACCTCAAGCTGCACACACTCGACACCCTTCTCAGTATGGGGAACATTGATGTCTGTGCTGTGACTGAAACCTGGTTCACGCCTTCTGACAGCACCCTGGCACTATCAAGTGTTACCTCGTATCATGCATTCCAGCCCCACAATCCGGACAACACCGAGAAAGGAGGGTGGGTGTCCATATTCATCAAGGACACCCTCACCTCATGGTTGGTGGCAACACACGATGCATTGGACACCATCCGGTGCAATTAACCATAGGCAAGACTGCTCTGCAGTTTGTAGCATGTTACAGGCCATCCTCTGAAACTCAGGTACCTCACAAAGCTTTCATGAAAACAGTGGCGGATACATGTACCTGCAAACACCATCACACTGGGTGATTCAAACTATCCAAATATAGACTGGGATCAGTACTCCAGCCCCAACACTCTAGCCCACAGGTTCCTAGAGTTCATACACTCACATGCCATGGAACAACTAGTCACCATCCCCACAAGAGGAGACAACATAGTAGATCTCATCATCACAAACATGGGGTCACAATGTTCAACACCAGAGGTATACCCATCATTGGTGAGATCAGATCATAACCTACTCTCAGTGGAAGTCCACATCCCACCCCACCCCAGATAGAAAAGACCACAGTGCAGAATTTCTCAGAAGCCGACTACACACTTCTAATGACTGGTGTGGTCTCTTTCAAAGCCCCCAAGCCAGCAGACACCATTACCCAAGCCAATCTATCACTTACAACTGCCTTCTACCAGCACCTTCAGGACTGCATGGATCAGGCAATCCCAAACAAAACACAGACTCGTTGTACCAGAGGCAAGCATCCAGTGTGGTGGACCTCAGCCATAAACAAGCTCTACAACACAAGGAAGGAGGTACTACAAGATAGAGCGATATCCGTGGAAGGGTAGACACCCCTGCTCAATATAGGTGAAACACTGAGTTCCCCCATGAAATCATCCAAGGCGAATATTGGGAGTAAACCCACTAAGGACTCACGGGACAACCATGAGGCCTTTTATACATCGTTACACACCTGGGAGGAAACTCCCAGATATGCTCAGAATAGGCTCAGAATGCTGTAAATATCACTGAACCTACAGACATTGCCAACATACTGGCTGACAGGTTCAGTGCAGATTTCTCCCCCCACCCCTCCACCACAACTGGAGAGATATGCATGAAAGAGGATTGTAGCCCCCAAACATCTCAAATGCTCAGGTGGGAACTGCTCTATCCAAGGGAAAGAGCAGCATCCATGGGACCAGATGGTGTCCCTGGTTTTGTGCTCCATGAACTCACTCAAGAATTAAACCCGCAGTCAGGGCAGCTGTTTGATCTTAGCCTCAACTCAGGATATGTTCCCAAGGAGTGGCATATGTCAATGGTGGACCCACTTCACATGGGGTGCCTCCACCGACCACAGAAACTACCATCCCATCAGCTTGACAAGCAGGGTCTGCTAAGCTATGGAGAAGATCAGAATGGAAGTCATATATGAGGACATAGGGGACTTGCAGACATTAGATCCAAACCAGTTAGGCTTTGTCGAGGGCAGATCATGCCTTTTAAACTTGGTTGACTGTTTCATAACAGACACCAAGGCCATTGACAAGGGCAAGGCACTCCACACAGCCTACCTTGACCTGGCAAAGGCTTTCAACACAATACCCCACTCGGGTATCATTGAAAACATCACCAGCTTAAATGTGAACCCATACATCACAAGATGGGTTGCAAACTGGCTACGTGACAAAACAGACAGGTTCAGACTTGATGGTGCCATGTCACACTCCACAACTGTTACAAGTGGTGTCCCACAGGGCTCAGTCCTGGGCCCACTATTGCTCGGCATCTACTTTTCAGACGTACAAGCAAACACAGCAGGATTATGGCTGACAAAGTTTGGAGATGACTGCAAACTGGGAACCATAGTTAGCCACCCATCTGACACAGACATCCTTCAGAAGGGTGTCATAGACACGGATAACTGGTGCCAGAGCCATGGCCTTACATTAAACACTAAACAATGCATAGCCATACCCTTTGGGAAGAACAAGGTTGCCACTAGTTCCCATGTAGGTGGCAATCCTGTAAGCACACAGGAGGTTATCAGGGACCTGGGCACCCGGTTGACAGTAACCTTTGTTTGACACTCACGTTGCCAGGGTAGTTAGGTAGAACTTCTACATTGCCCACCTCATCATGCAGGGATTCACATCTAGATCCAGGGAGGTCATTGTTCCCCTGTACTCTTCACTCATCGGACCATTGATTGAGTGCAATGCCCCATTCAGCATGTATATGACCCGACACCTATGGCAATTGGATGGGCCCACGAATTCCTCGACAGGAGGAGAAAGGGTCTCAAACATATTTCTTATGCTGCCCGACTGAAGGAATTCCAGCTTGATTCCGTGACTTACCGTCTGCTCAGAGGTGACCTGTGCCTGACATCCAAGACCATGTCCAAACCTGAGTTAATGTACACGCTTCACCTCAAGACCTCTACATCCATCAGAACTACAGGGC
The DNA here is from genome assembly GCF_019279795.1 of Protopterus annectens. Lineage (NCBI taxonomy): Eukaryota > Metazoa > Chordata > Ceratodontiformes > Protopteridae > Protopterus > Protopterus annectens. The sequence continues at coordinate 497,040,426 of NC_056725.1, read as the reverse complement.
AGGAGATTTAAACCTCAACACAGATATTAATAGGATGTGCTGGAGGTACAGATTCTTCACCCAGAGAGTCCCTATGCTGTGGAACAACATCCTGGTACATGTGAGGCTGAGTACCTCACTGGCTTTGTTCAAGTGAGATCTTAATCAATGGATGGGAGATTGCAGGTATGCCCCAGGGATAATCTCAGTATCACTGCTTGTCAGAGGCACAGCAATATAATGGGCAAATTATCCGTCAGAGTGAAGGGGTGGCAGACTCCACGGAACTCTGGTCTAGGCTTATAAATGCCCTAGGGCAGATAGCCTAGTATGAACCTGTGAACATAGGCCTGGGGCAGTTCCTGCTATTAGGACAGTGGTCTGCAGCAAGCTATATAGTAGTAGTCAGTTTTAGCCATTGGTGTTTGACCATGACTAATCCATGTTGCTTCTTGTTGTGGTAACAACAGGGGTGTGTGGTTATCCATGCCATTTATTGGTAGTCACCCTCATTTTGTATCTTGTTCCATGTTTTTGCACATGTACATCACTGTATGAGGTGTGACCCTGGTAGTGTCAGGGTGCTGATGTGGGCTTTGACCCTGTTTTCTATTACAGCACTGATATGTGCATTCCCTATACTGTGTGCATTTACACTGCACACATCTTGCTGTTTATACCTTTGGCATTGGGTAGCATTACATCTAGGTTCCTATCCCTCGTGATAGCTATGAGGTGGGTTTGTGTTTTGTGGTTTATGATTGGTGAGGGTGGATGTTAGTCATGGTCCTCAGGTGTGCATATGATACATGGTGTTACATTACTTAACACATGGCATTCATGCCTCGGGTGGTGCTGCAGGGCTGCCTCTGTCGGATGCACATACTACACTCCCTATGCGTTTGGAAGCAGGTTGTGTCATGTTAGGCATCCCTGTTACTGTATGAGTGAGTCAGAGCGGGTATCAGTCCCAGTGTTCCTACTGACCAAGCATATGTGCTATGCGTTGCCTCTTTGCCAAGGCCAGGGCATACTGGGCACGCCTCCTTCTGCCTACTGGGACAAGGTCAGGTTGTTCCTCCTCCGAGTCACCCCTGCCTGTGGTGGCCTTGGCAGCGGTGGGGATGTTTGGCCCAGCCCTGTGCGGTCCTGCTGCAGCTGTTTCCGCAGGATCATATTATGTAGCATAGCACATATCATGATCATTTGGGTACATGTAGTTGGTGTGTACTGCAAAGCTCCACCAGGCGTGTCCAGACACGGAACCGTGACTTGAGCAGCCCAAACACACGCTCTATGATATTGCGTGTTTGTGCGTGTGCCTCATTATGGCATTCCTGTTCAGGTGTGTGTGCATTTCTGATGGGTGTCATCAGCCACGGCTCAAGTGCATAACCAGCATCACCCACTAGGTGTCCGTGTGGGAAGTCCCCATTGGCAAATGATTGGTACAGCTGCGTCAGATGCCAGATGTGGGAATCGTGGTAGCTCCCAGGGCAGCCAGCACACACATTCATTATTATGCCCTGGGCATCACACACGACCTGGCAGTTGATGGAGGGGTATCCCTTGCGGTTAATGTAGACTCTACCCGCTCACCAGCTGGTACTTTGATGCATATGTGCGTGCAGTCTATTGCACCCAGCACCTCAGGGTATCCCCCTATTTGCTGGAAGAGGCATATTTCTGGCCACAACCTCACGGTCATTAGGGACATATATATGATCACTGACATGTGGTGACATGGCATCCAGGAACTGGTGCAGTACCCTGGAGGCTGATGCCTGTGATATCCCCATCATATCGCCAGTTGGTCTCTGGAAGGTACCTGTTGCTAGTATTCTTAGGCCAACACATACCTTGGTTTCCACTGGGATGGGTTCCCCTCTGTTGGTTCTGTGTGTGAGGTGTGGCCTGCACAGCTCAACAATCTGCTGCAGGAGCTCTCTGTCCACTCTATAGCTCTACTATCTCCAGCTCATGTAACCCATGGTAGGTGACCCTAGGCCTGTATACTCTTCTCCTTCTCCTCACTCTGGGTTGTCTGTCAGCATCTGCATTATCACCACCCTCAGCAATTCGCCTATGCCTGATTATAATAGCCATGGCAGCCCTAGCATTTCTGCTCTGAGTTCAGCTTATTTTCAGTTTTCAATTCTGAGAACTTAGTTTCTGGCAGTATCTCTCGTGAGAAACAGCCTGCACTGCTCTTTGTTGTGTTTTAAGTGCTGGGTTGGGCTTCTAGTCTGCCTGTGTCATTGCCTGCTTGTAATTGTTTCCACCAATTAACCCCAGCAGTATCATGTGGCAGGTTCCCTGTTTTTTGGTTGTTTCCTGTTTCCTCTCTGGTTCCTGTAGGCGAGCAATGTGCACACCAGCTTAAACACGCTCACAGTCACTTAAGCAGCGTACACATCCCTACGGTGTTACACGCGCACACATCCTTACACGGTGTTAGCTAGGCTGATTCATGCTAAAGCAGCGACACTGCCTTACACCGCGTGCGCCAGCAAACCGTTGTAAACAGTTTGCAACACGCTCCCACATGTAGAACCTGCCTTACGTGCTGCGCCGCATGCACGTATATCAATAAACTTAGAGTGTAGGGATAGCGTATGCCCTCAATTTCTTGACTTTCCTAGTGTTCTGTTGGGACACACCTCCCTCCCTGATGTCTGTCTGTCATCTGTTACCTTACATTGCCCTCCAATCTGGTACATTTCTTTCTATCCTTCCCCGTGATGTCACCTACCTCTTACTCTGTTCCTCCCCTTCTCTAACTCTTACACTACTCAGAAAGTGCTCATTACCTATGTGGCAGTGTGATTCAGTATTGTAACCCTCATTTACATAGGATTGCCTAGTAATGCTTAGTTACATATCTTACACGGAGCTTCCCCTTGACAACCACTAAGCGGAGGCCATATTGTTTTAGTCTGCAAGTCCCTCCATTGACATTCCATGTAATACATAAATCCCACAATTGTGGGCTTATAAGCTTCGGTTTTAGTTTTAGGTAGCGCACCCGTTTGCGGGTGTGCTGCAGTTAAACACAAAAATCCGTGAAAAAAAAAAAAGTTATATAATTTATTTTTGCAACACTTTTTCATGCCAATGGCCACATATTTGGCCATTGGCCGGCTTACTGTAACAAATTCAACCTGTATTTGGGGCTGCCATAGCTCCATTTTAATTTTGCAGAAATGTACTCAGTTGTCAGCTGAGTACATTTCTGCAATAACACGTCCGTTACACGGACTGGTTTGAGCCGTGGATCGCTCACATACCTCATTTGCATATCTGTCAGCTGCAAATGAGGTATTGAGCATTTCCACGCCCAGTCCGTGTAAGAGACGTGTTAGCTGACTCTTACACGGAGATTTGGGCTGTTGCTGAATCAGGAGGCTTACACGGAGGCTTACACTACTCTTAAACTCCGTGTAAGCCTTCCTGAATCTGGCCCTAGGTTTGTCAAACAATAGAGTTAAGAAAGTTTATAATTTCCATCAGTGTTGTGAAATCTTGGAATTAAGATGGGAGGGAGATATTGTGGGTGCTGGGTGGCTTGTCCCCCTGTAAAAACACTTTTTTTGTATGGATCTGGTGGTTAGTGTAATGCTTTCATCTATAGTTGTTTTCATTTAATTGTAGGTGTCCACAGCATACCTCTCAACCTCTTAGCACAGAAAATCTAGACAAAGGCAAAAATAAACAGGGGAACAAAATCCCATCAATAGGGACATATTTTAATTATTGTGCATATAAACTTAGACCATTGCTAGAATAATAGGTTTTGCATAGCCATGCATTTTCTGAAGGAGCTGAAATCTGAAACGCAAATATCTGTCATTATTTAGTGACTTCAATCCACTTCAGTCTTCAAAGATTTTCCAAAAAACTACAAATTTTATCAGGAGAAAAACAAAAACATGAAGCAAAAATCTGGACATTCTGTGAAAATCTGGACAGTTGAGAGATATGGTCCACTGTGGATCAGTTCACTTAATAAATAAGTAAATAAAAATGAGAAAAATGAATGTCTGCTAGATGAGATGCACAAAGAATTTACACAGAGATTGTCAGCTGTACTTATTAAATTTAACGTGATTGTGTCTCATCAGACTCGAACCTGAGTCCTAAGGGATAATAATAGATTTAGATTTAAGAAAAGAATGGAGTGGCAAAGCTGATTCAAATGTAGCATGTGTTTATTTTGTTTAATGCAAACTGTATGGGAAACCATCTTCTGCATTATGTTTTTAGACACCAGAAAAATAGTGGTTAATAAACAGAGAAACATACTACTAGATGAGTCACTTCAGGGAGTAGCCTAATGAGAACATTCTTTAAAGATTACTTGAAGTGACTAAACATTTGCTAAGAATTATATTTCATGCCTGTATACAGAAATTGTACCATTATATATGCTTACAAGGCAGCTGCATGGCTTAGATTTAGTTTATTTATTTATTTAACATTTGTTTACCAGGATAGTCCGACTGGACAGCTAGTGTCCGTTTTCAGCAGAGTCCTGTGGAGAAAAGCTCCATACAGTTAAAGAATAAAGAGTAATTCATGGTAACAGTTTTAGGTTACAAAGTGTAAAAGATAAAAACAATTAGAAAAATGGTGTAGAAGGGTTTAACAAGTTAGAAGTACAAAGTTTAAGTACAAATATGTGAGCATAGCACTGTCGTGGAGTGAGCATGGGTACAATATTTGTGCAAGGCATTTTCATAGTAATAAGATATGTACAAATGTACAATATATACAATGAGCATCAGTAGAGGGCAATATTATATTCACCAGAAGCATAAGGAAATAACCTACAGCAGGGTGAAGCTTCAGGAAAGTCCATTGCAGTTACATAAATGATTGGTGTAAAGGTATAATGTAAGGAGGTTTTTGAAAGTGGAGGTACAATTTTGTAATCTGAGGTAAGGAGGCAGGGAGTTACATGTCATGATATTGAATTATATGATGTTTGATGAAGAAGTTTGTCACATCTTATGAATTTTCACTTTTCCCTGTGATGCATTGACCCTGGAGTAAATTATATTATAATGCAGGGTAGAGGGGTTCTAATTCAGTGTTAGAGATTGGGGTGATTTGCTCCCCATATAAAATAGCATTCATTTTTGCTGTTTTTGCTAACTTTTCATGTTCTCATTATTCAGTATTTTTCTAGATGTTGATTTTGTGTGATGATTCATCCTAGATCGTTTTACCACTGACCTTTACTCAAATAGTTCCAGATCCACTATGACCAATCATTGTCTGCCTCACTTGATATGCATTTCTGGGACTTTGCATTTGTGCCTTAAATATCACAGATAGACTACTATACAGTACAGTCATGTCTGGATATATGTTTAACTGTTATATGTTAATATTTGGTAGTCTGAGCAGTCTGACAACATAGATGTGCAATACTGTACTGTACATAGAATCAGTACTGGTTAATAAATCTTTGTAATACAATTACTGTGGACTCATGCTAGGTGCAACAATATAGTAACATACCACCATTGACAGTACTCCTAGAAGCACTAACCAGTATAGCATGATACTGTAACAGGATTTATCATACTGGTAAACTGTAGTTATATGTGTGGTGAACTGGGGAAATAGTATTCACAGCTATGATTAGTATTTTACTCAATTACTGATGAGTACTTGAGCATATATGTAGGAAGGTTATATGATTACATATATTCATTACACATGTGGTTGCTAAATTATCTAGGTAAACATGGTACATGCTGAATATATCTTATATTACTTGTATATGCCACTGCTGCAAATACACTGTACATGACATGTCTACTTCCATGTAATCATATGACCTTTTCTACAAGTATACAAAATGTGCTCATGGGTAAACACTTTTTTTCCAGTTCCATAGATGTATCACTGTATTTTACCAACATGACAAACCCTATTACATTACTATGTGATACTGATTAGTATAACTGCTTATACTGGTTTAGGAGTGATATGTAACTGTATTATTACAGTTAACATTCCCACAGTACATCACATTACTTTTATGCATGAACCAATATTGACTAGCTATTAAGCATATCCATACAATATGCACTATACAATGCTGTAAAGAAATACAGACATACTGTTCAGACTACTGCATACTAACATATATGTGTATCTATATGTGACCATAGTGTAATATACTCTAATTACATGTGATATTCACAATATGCCTGTAATGTCCAGCATTTCTGCAACTCCACTCATCTTTCCTCATCTTTCACTATGGTAGAAAGTCCTGCATCATATGCAGGTTCCTCTGCACTATTTTATTTTTTTGCAAATCCATAAATCAATGGAAGTTATATGTGTTGGACTGATATTTGTAGACGTGGCGTGCCCCCAAACACTCCTGTGCCTGATAAAACAGTTATTCAGGATCATTTCCAGACTAGGATCACCAGCTGGGTAGAGCAGGACAGGGACTCAGGGAGCCTGAAATTTGCCACTATTACTTTCAGTGGCTGGCTTGAAACAGTGCTGTGAGGTCTATGTACTGCCATCATTCAAAAGGTGATTGCAAGTTATTAGGCATTCCCTTCCTTTAGGTTTTCCCCACCTTCCTAAGGTGTCAATACATCCCCAGTACCTGCCACTCTACCTAGTTCTGTTGCCATCCATGGTTCTGACTTTCACTGTGGCCCAGCACCACAAGGACCTCCTACCTTACACTAGCACATTGTCCATATCTCCCAACCAAAGAGACCTTACACTAGCACATTGTCCCTATCCCCCTAACTAAAGAGAGTGAACAGATAGAGTCACATCATTTCTCCTTACTCCAACCACCTCCTATAGGTGCCTGGGCCACTAAACAAATCCACTTCACCTGGGTTATTGTTAGAGCTTCATCCCCCTACACCAAGGGAGGTGTCTTCTTCTACACGATTTACAGAATTTGGCACATACTTTTGGAATCAGCAACATAACTCTAAACTTCTTAGAGCAAGAAATCTGGACAAAACCATGAATAATGAGGGGGGGGGGGCAAACGTCCAAAAATAGAGATACTTTTTAAATATTGCTCTAACAGACTTAGAAAGTTGCTAGAATAACAGGTTTTGCACTAGCATGAATTTTCTCAAGGGCATGAATTATGAAACTCAAATGTGTATCATTATTTTCTGACTTTTACCCTCAATGATTTGGCAGAAAAAAAAAATTTTTGAGAAACAGACCAAAAGTATGAGGCAAAAATCTGGACAGTTGAGCGGTATGATCAGCAAGTGTCTGTGAAAGTTGGTACTATGTCTTATCACTTCTGGGTATGTTACACATTTCAGAAAGAATAATATTCTGAAACAATGCATGCAAATAAGGTCCATTAGTGTTGTCGCCTCACAGTAAGACGCTGTCCGGTTCGACTCTCAGCTAGAGCGTCTTCTGCGTGGAGACATGGGTGAATGGGCGTACCTTCGGTGAAGGTTGTGTGTTAGGGCTGGCAACTAAGCACGTAAAAATCAACTGCCAATCATTAGCGGACCGGAGTTCTGCTGTGGCGACCCCTAACCGGGAAAAGCCGAAAGACACAACAAGTGATACCTGTCAAAGAAGAACTAAATCTAACGTCCATTATTTCAAAAAAGTCAGTAGTATTCTGAGGTAGTCTAGCTGCCTGATTCCAGGATATAGCTCATCTGTTAGGCTGTATCACTTTTTAATGCTTGTGTTGTTTTGGACATGTTCATGCCTGCACTGTTTCTGCCATGTGTTTGAGGAACACTTTTGCATGGAAGATACTGCCTGTATATTGTGATCTTACCTACATTTGTAAGGCTTCCTTTGGGAATTGTTCTTTGTATATGGCAATACTTCCAGTGTAATGCTTCTTTTGGGCATCATTCATGGATACTAATGCATATTTTTCCACATCTGTGTGTTGTCCATACCCATTACTGTGTTCTTAGCATGGAAAGTTATTTGACATCCACAATTACACATAACTGTATGCTACATTCTGGAATTGTCCGCAAGTAGATGCATATGTATGTAACTGGATAGAAAAATGAATCACTATGATGTTAAGATAGAGTAGTTTTTCCCTCTTGTGTGTGTGTGTGTGTGTGTGTGTGTGTGTGTGTGTGTGTGTGTGTGTGTGTGTGTGTGTGTGTGTATGCAGGCACACACACACACCTAAACTACTGATCATACACATGGTTGAAACACATTTAATCAAATGATTTGTCTTGCTTTTCTTCAAAATGCAATTTCTTTACATCACTCTATTATTACACTGATCACAAAAAGAAAACAAACCATCTCATTTTACAATCAGTAAAAAAGACCACTCACTTGCAGACATATACTTGTCTGTATAGTGGTATTGTTAAAGAAAGCGAGTTTATTACTCAAATGTTTAAGTTTGTAGTTAGGAGTAGGAATTGAGTTAGGATTAGGATTAGCACACGGGTAAGGTGCTGCAGGTATGAAGTTCCCCTGCTCACCCTTACGTGTATGAGTGTGTAAAAAGTAGGTCATGCTTATTTATTTATTTGTTTATTTATGTATGTATTTATTTATTTAATTCATTTATTTTATTTTATTTTATTTTGACATTTGTTGACTGGGTTAGTCCGACTGAGCAAAAGCCAATTTTCAGCAGAGACCCAGGGAGAAAAGCTCCATAATAGAAAATAAAATGAATGAAACTTAAATAGTTAACATAATTATACTAAGTGTTGTGAATGTAGCTTAAAAAGTTGACAGTTATACACATAGTCATATACAGAAGAGATTTACAACAACTGCAGCTAGGTATATGTTGTTTGTCTTTCGGCTTTTCCCAGTAAGGGGTCGCCTTAGCGGAACTCCGGTCCGCTAATGATTGGCAGTAGATTTTTATGAAATGCCGAGGTGCCAGCTCAATGCTCAACCTTCAATGAAGGCACACCCATTTATGCACGCATGTCTTTCGAATGTTACCCAACAGCGGGCAGGACATGCAGACTCCACACAGAAGGCACTCCCAAGCCCAGCCGAGAATCGAACGGGAGAACCTCTTGCTGTGAGGTAACAACGCTACTGCCATACCACCATAGCATAACTGCAGCTAGGTATATACAGTACAAAAATAACACAGTACAATTTAGCAAAAAAAGTGACACTAGTTAGAGGTAGAAGTTAAGCTGGGGTCTACTGTTAAAGTAGGAAAAGGTTAGGGGCTGAAGGGAGTGCAAGGTAATTTATGTAGGGTCATGGCAAGAGTAAGTTCTAGAGTTAAGCAGGTGGTCTTTTAACAGTTTTTTAAGCTATTTGAAGTAAGAATAGTTCTTAGGAACCAATGAAGTGTGTTCCAA
>NC_056725.1:497011103-497028603 GCF_019279795.1 Protopterus annectens | reverse complement strand
TGTCTGTGGATTAGGCTTCCTTACACTCCTATCTAAATGTTGACTTTCCCCATGTGTCTTTTCAAATGCTATATCATATTTGAGTTTTATTGAGACACGCAGTACCATTCAACGCAGCTTGTCCACAACCACCTGAAGGCTATCTATGCCTGTATAAGGAGATGCACACACACATATTACTGCAGTAAATAGAGAATGCGGTATCTGACTGTAATTTCCATATAAAGCGTGTAAATCTGCCTAAATTTACATCAATAATTGTAATACCACCATATTTATCTGTGATTGATCGAGTTTGGTGACAATTACTTTGGGAAAGAGCAACAGTTTTAAAGTAAGCTAAAAACAATTTTACACCTATAAAATATTAGCCCGCCATGGAAATTCAACCTAATATATAAAAACTTTCATGGGAATGTATTTTTCCTAAAGTAAAGACAGTGTTATATGCAATTGTTTATGCTGTTGATAATGGCAGTAGTGTTAATGGCAGGAGTTGGGAGTTTCAAGTGTCATTTTCTAATGCTGAGCAGGATCAGCAGTCTTATTTACTTTGTGAATGTGTAACGGGAGATCATTGAATATTTCATTGTGTGCAGATCTAATAGCATAATGTGCAATGGTAGTAGAAATGATAAAAACTTATTTTCTGTTTTTTTTTTGTCATTTCTGTATCATAAAGGATAACAGTACAAAAGCTGGTGAGGGCATATTTCAGTTGATTTTGTGTTTCACGGTATTGCTACATTGAAATTATTAGTCATGCTGTACTCAAACTGAAAGTGATTTTAAGATCTTTTTTTCTTATGGTACTGCAGACATAATATGAACAGTGATGTATGTGAAAGGAATTTAGGCACACATTCACTTCATTTGTTGGGTGGGGTGATGAAAATGTTTAATTTTGTCTCATTAGCATTTCTCATATATGTTGTTCCAAGTGAAAGCATAATGAAACAGCATGGCTCAAGACAGAGAAAAGTCAATTTCAGCCCTGAGGAGAGCTATGTTCTCATGGGCGGTTTAAGAATATATGGCAAGCATCATTTTGGAAAAGGGAGGTGAAAGCAAGTTGAGAAAACAAAAGGTTGAACCAGCTGGTTATGGACATAAATGCTGCTGAGGGGAGGAACCTCAGATTGACATAGTGCAAAAAAAGGCCAACAATATGGCAGGATGTGCCAGAGCAAAGACAATACAGAATGCAGTTGTCACAGCAGTAATGGTGAGGGTCCTCCCACATTTATCCCTTTAGAACCCAGTGAGGAATACCTGCTCTCAATATGTGGAGATGACTGTGACAATGGCAGCGGCATAATCACAGGTGGTGTATGGACACTGGCACCCGCCCACTTCAGCAGCATCTGCAGACATGTGATCAGGAAAGTTACTGCATCCATCATGACTTGTATACATTAAGGTGATGACTGACTGTAGAGGTTAACTGATTACACATAATTTATGATATTTACTAACAACAGGTAAACCCTCCATTTCTGCCAATCATGACAGTAAAGTCAGTGTATGTTAAGTATCCTTCATACGTCATTATGCAGGATTCAGCAGTTTGCTCCATTGTCTCAGTATTAATATAATAAATTAATTATTCACAAGGTCAGCAGCAGAACATAGCAGTTCTACTTTACCAGCACAGCTGGAAAATGTCAGCAGCAGAATGGTTGTTGATGATGATAATGCTATTATATTCATGTGGCAGGCAGAGTACAGTGACACACAATCACCAAGTTTAATGGCAGGATCACGCACCCCACAGCAGGTACATAACTGCACAAGAAGTGTCACTGGCTCACAAAGTCAAGTAGGTGGGGACATTACACTGTAGGTTGTACAGGGAGAGAACCCATGCACTTCAACACCTCTGGCTCCTCAACCACAGGAACACCTTCGGGAGGACAGCATGATCTTAGAGGTAGCAGTGTTCACTGTAACACCTGTGCAAAGGTGTGCTAGTTGCAGACACACATCACAGATACTGACCGAAGCAGGAAAACTTTCACTGCCCAACAGCAAATGTGTGTGGCAATTTCAGGCTCATTCCACAGCTGCAGAGAGTCATGAAGAGATGATCAGAGGATTGCAGGGCATATTTGAGACTATATGGAAAAGATGGTTATGCTCATGTGTAGTATAATGGCAGACACAGTAGTCATGTCTGCCTCCTTGTGTGTACTAGTCAGCACCTTCCAGACTCAACTAGGACTCTTGTTTATGTGTAAGAGGATGAGGTACACTGTGGACATCTGGGGGCATGTCACATTGCACTACAAGTGCTTCTTAGGAAAGTATAGGAAATAGTAGAAGAGGACCTATCAGAACAGAATACAAGCAGGCCTCAACAGCATTCATCTACATGTAGCAGAACATCTCATTCAAGGTCTTGGTCAAGCAGCACTAATAGATTTCTGTCTGTAGGATCATCTATGTCCAGTACATCATGTCACCGCAGCATATCAGCATCACGCTCGCATGGTAGCACTTCCTCGCGATCACAGGGACCATCACCCACCCTATCTTGAGGGAACATTGAGTATGACACATTTAACCTTCACCTACTGTAAGTCAGTATTAACGTTGCAGGTAATGATAGCATAACATGTCTCAGTTCAACAACATGGGTTTCAGTACACTAATGTCATTGTTTCATGAAAAAATGAATTAAAAAAATTGTGTATACAACTGGGGTACAGAAGAGGGAAGGCAAACGTGTGTGTACAATGTTCTTCAAGAAAATCTGCAGAGTCTCAAAGTTTCAATGAGCCAAGTGTCACACACTTAGTCCAAAAAAACAAATGCTGTAAGAAACTTTCCACCAGGTATTCTCAGTGAAATGACTATAACAAAAACACTCCCCTGATTTGAAACAATATGAACCTAGTACCGGCATGAACTGTTATTAAACTTAAACTTAAAACTTATAACTTAAACTTAAAAAATAATAAAAAACAATGCTGTCTAGCTGAATAAATCTCTTAAACTTAGTAAATCAAGTAAAAAATCCAATCCAAGATATGTTGAATTCAGAGCTCCTTTATTAGTAAGCAAAGACATGTCCCTAAGCAAGGCATTTGTCTGAGGTGTACATTGATGTCAGTAATATCTCCTATTTGTGATTTTTGCAATATACAGTTACGTATTCTAACCAACACTGTGCATCAGTCATTTCAACTGACCACTGTCTGTAAAACATGGAACAGGGCAATTATACCAAGAAGCAAGCCTGAAGTACCTACTGCTTCCACTGCTTTACTTACAATGTTAACTGAAATACAGTGAGGTTCAACAAGTATATAAGTAATCATTTACAAACGAGTAGGAGTAAGAAATCAATAAATTTCATTCTGCGATACATATTGATAAATGAAAGGTTGTGAGTAAGCAAGCATTAGCTATCCACCATGTGCATCAGGCATATATGAAACCCTAAGTCACAATGACACATGCAAATGGCAGGGCGCAGTCATCATCATTTGCACAGGGTGGGTGATAGCATAACAAGACTGACATTAAAAAAGTGAGTGTGTGTTAGTAAGAAACACATGTCTATCATAGTATACAGTGTTCCAAGCCAGTAACAACAGACGTATAGCACCCAGCAGTACTGTTTAGATAGCGTGTATGTGTGTGAGGTGGTATGAGCAAGTGATTTTTCTTTTCTATGTATGTGTATCTGCTTGAACATGATCCAGCACTGAGCTATTATTATTTCCTGGCATCTTGGACAGGTAATAGCCATACATGGTAGAGTAGTCAGTTCAGTGTCATCACCCCTGACCATGTGAACCACCTCTGCCAGCAGCTGCACTGGTACTTCCATGGCCCTGGCTAGAAGTTGGGGTGCTACCTGAAAGTGAGTGATGTCTGCTGGATGAGCTCTCATGACAACTATGTCCAGAACAATGACCCCGTGGCCTACCATGTCAGGGTGTGGACACAACAATCACTGGTGGAGAAATGGAAGTAGTGTCACTACAGGAATAGGATCTTGCGTGGCCACATTTGCTAACACCAGAAAGTGTAGCAGCTCTCTGGCCATGTGGATGCCTACTCTCCACCAGAAGATGTTTCATCACTGACACATTTTGATCCTGTGTGTCATTCATCCTGTCCAAAGAGCCACCCACATGGTTCAGAAAGTCATGTATATCAGAATGCATGATGTTTAGTACTCATACTATCTCTTCTGAGGCCGTAGTGCAACTTGCCTATTCCTCCACTATGGTCCTACACATATATCTGGTGGCACCTAATGACACACCAGCATCAGGAGGAGATTGGACAGCAGGCCTCCTCCAAGCACCTCTACCAACCCTCCTATGTGGCACCTTCACAACAGTATGGCTACTGAGAAAAGCAACATCTCTGCAACCAGAGTAACTACTATACCCTGATCAACTACTGTATTTCAGCCTCAACATGTCCTAAAGCAGAGGTCTCCATGTCATGGGTATGTGTGGGCATACTGTCTGTGTCCCCAGTATGGACAGGGAATGTGGGAGCCACAGCCTCAGTGTCAGACTGACCCTTTGCAGCCCTAGGCTGTGCCTCTTCATCACTAACATCATCATCAGAGGCTACAGATACTCTGACATCAGGTAGTAGCCTCTGTCATGATCAATGGTGATAACAAGCAATAAAGACAACAAACAGAGAAACAGTGAATAAAATTAACCAAAACATTTTCTTAGATGAAAGAGCTGTTAAACTATACTAAGTGCTAAAGCAACATAACTTTTACTATTATTTAGACTTGAATCTACCTTAGATACCATAATAACAACAGACAAGAAATTGTAGTTTATTGGCCATTTGGGCAGTTTTTCCATCTCTTTCAACTTTCTGGTTTAAAAGCCCACGTTGTCACTTTTCCCGCCTTTCCTGTAACTAGTCTAGTCCAGATACAGATTTGCTGTATCCAGGATTGTTTGTAAGCTTCTGAGTGGTGCCAAAGTCTGCTCTTCAAATTATTCCCTTAGATCTGCTAGTTCTCTCCTTTCCTGCACTTTTACTAGCTTATTAATCTAGCACTTTACCAGACTTCTTGTAGCAATTATTGTAGCACACAAAAGTGCTACCAGCACTACACATTCTACAAGGAAACAGCTCCAGTACTTATTATTAATGCCCACCCTTCCAGGCATGTCTAAAGGACAGTACACTGTGCTTTCTCCCATTAAATTGGTGAACTTGTGCATCCTGAGGCAATGTAGCAACTGCCTCATGTACATTGACAACCTTCTCCTCTTACCTCCCAGCACTCAGACTTGCAAGAGATGCACTTATATATCCAAATTGGAACCCACGCACTCTCCAGCCAAGACAAGAATAGCTGGTCAAGAGGAGAAGGTCAGCACTTGCACCACACCACATGGAACGCATAGCCCTCCAGAACACACTTCAGCACTGCCTTCGCATAAAAATACAAACCACACACCCACCTTTGTGGAGGTTCTCAATAAAAATCTACCCAAACAGCAGAGACCTTCAAGGCAGAAATGCACTTGACCACCACAACACAACATTAATCATGAGACACATAACTCTTCTAAACAGTGTGCCACTCAACCAAAGCCCCTAAGGCAAAACAGCATGCCCAACACATTAGTCATAGGTGACTCAATAGTGAGGCACACTGATGTCCCACTCACTAGGTTGAGTAAGGAGAAAGTAACAGTCAGCTGCCTGTCAGGTGCCAGGATCTGCCACATAATGCACGTATTCAGGTCCGTCAACAACAGGTACAAATATGACTCTGTCATTGTACATGTGGGTGTGAATGACCTGAGATGTACCTTCCTGAACTACAGGAAAAAAGACACGGAGGAGCTCTCAGATTATGTAGCCCAGGTGGGTATGACCCTAGCCCTGAGCAGCAATCTACCATCACCCAGAATGATACCACAGTACAAGCAGAAAATGATTGATTTCAACAATTGGCTAAGTTTCTGGTGTCATTCTAAGGGGATCTAGTATCTGTCTGCCTGGGATGACATGATTGACAGACCTCAATACTTTGCCAGAGATGGCCTGCATCTGTCACCCCTGAGCTTCTGGATACTGGCCATGGCTTTTGCCACCCCTATAGTGCCTTTTTAGGCAGTGTTCCAAAGACCAAATTGCCACTCTAACAGCTACAAACAAATGCATTCTGAGGGTCATGATGCTCAATGCTAGAAGTCTAAATCTCAAAATACACTTGCTCGAAGCACTCCTTAAAATGGAGAACATTGACATTTGTACTGTAACAGAGATCTGGATTAAAGCAGCAGAAAGCAGCCCTGTGCTACCAGGCTATAACTCATTCCACACCTTTTCGCCCCAGAACTTGGACTGAAAGCTCCAAAGGCGGTGGTGTTTCCATATTCGTAAAGGATGTGCACACCTCCAGACTGGTAGCCCAACAGATCAGAGATACTTCAGGTGCAGCTAACATTGGATAAGACAGTGATTTAGGTCGTAGCCTGCTATAGGTCCCCAACCATGTCCCAAGACTCACACTACACTTCCTTAGCACCCTGGAGTATATTAGGGTCCAACCTAATACTCTCATATTGGCAACTTCAACTACCACTCTATTAACTGGGAAAACTACTCATGTACCAATACACTTGCCCAACATTTCCTGGAATTCGTTAATTCCAATGCCCTAGACCAACACGTTCTTAACCCCACTAGAGGTAGCAACATCCTTGACCTGGTCATTACTAACATGGGCAACCGTTGCTCTACACCAGTAGTTAACTCCTCCCTGGTTAGATCTGACCACAAACTAATCACCTTGGAAATACACATCCTTAACACCACCAGCCCCCCCACAAAGGTAACCACCATGAAAAACTTCTCCAAAGTTAACTTTGGGTTCTTAAAAACAGAGGTGGTTAACTTTATGGCACCCATGCAAATGGAAAATAGTTGGATGACTGCTGAATCATACACCAATGCACTGTATAGATAAGTACACAAATGCATGGATCTCGCCATACCCAATAGAACCAGGATGCTCTCTTCCAAAAAAAGGAAGCCAATCTGGTGGTCTCATGCCATAAGCAAACACTGCAAAAGAAGGAGGAAACTGATGTGGAATAAGATGAAGTCCCAAAACTGGAAAAACTCCCTTATCAGCTTCAACAAAAAGTTGAGATCCCTCATCAAATCCTCTAAAGCTAGCTATGAAAACAGGATTGGAGCAGATAGTAAAGACATCCACAAGGTCTTCTATAGTTATGTAAAGAATCTCCATGGCAATACCCAGATTTGCTCTGAGCTACTGCACAATGGTACCAACTATACCGAGCCAACAGTTATTGCCAATATACTGGCTGACAGACTCAATGCCAACTTTACCCCTCTCCCTCCCAAAGGACCAATCACAATACCAGTAGATTGTCAGGCACTCGGTATTACTGCTGCACAGGTTAAAACAGCACTGTCCAAGGCCAAGAATACAGCTTCTACAGGATCTGACAATATCCCTAGCTGTGTTCTACATGAACTGCAGAGTGAAGTGGCACCTCACCTGTGTACCCTGTTCAATCACAACCTCATGTCAGGCTTTGTCCCTACCAAATGGTTCACTGCTACAGTCAACCCTCTCCACAAAGGAGGAGCGATTACAGACCCTGGGAACTATTACCCCATTAGCCTGACAAGTCTGATATGCAAAGCTATGGAACGCATCATCATGGACCTAATAGGGAATCTCCAAACTCTGGATCCCACACAGTTTGGTTTTGTGAAGGGTAGATCATGCCTGCCCAACCTGGTCAACTTCTTTGAGTCAGTCACCAGAGCTGTGGATGAAGGCAAGGTGGTTCATACAGCCTACCTTGATCTGGCCAAGGCCTTTGATACCATTCCCCAGTCAGGAATCATAGAAAAACTCACTAAGCTAGGCACTAGGTGGGTTGCAAACTGGCACACAGATAGAACTCACAGTGTGAAAGTAGCTGACTCCAAGTCAGACTGCTGGCCAGTCATGACTGGAGTCCCACAGGGTTCGGTCCTGGGTCCTCTCCTGTTTGGTATCTGCTTCTCTGAAGTCCAGGCCAACACAAAGGGACTCTGGCTGACAAAGTTCTCAGATGATTGCAAGTTGGGAGCTATTATTAACTCCCCAAGTGATGTTGACCTCCTACAGAAAGGCCTCACTGAGACCAACGACTGGTGTCAGAACCATGGTTTTAAGCTCAATGCCAAAAATGTGTCACCATCCCCTTTGGGAAAAACTCAGTTCCCATGAATTACCACATCAATGGTAGTCCACTGAACACAGAAGGCATTATAAGAGATCTGGGAACACAGGTTGACAGCAACCTCTCTTTAGACCACCACATTGCCACTGTGGTCAGAAAGTCCTTCTATGTGGCACATCTCATTACTAAGGGTTTTGCATCCAGGAAGAAAGAGGTCATTGTCTCCCACTACTCTTCCCTCATTAGGCCAATCATCGAGTACAATGCCCCATTTGGCATGTACCTCACTAAACACCTGCAACAACTGGAGAGGCCGCAAAAGTACCTCACAAAGAGGATCCTAGGCCTTAAACACTTGTCCTATATGGACAGACTAAAAAAATTCCAACTATTCTCTGTCTCACATCGCCTACTTAGAGGCGGTCTCTGCTTGACTTACAAAGCCATGTCTGACCAAGCTCTGTTAGAAATGCTACATCTAAAGAAATCCCAATCCCTCCGCACCACATACTCCAGAGAACTCTACCTCATTACCACAATCAACAGAACATGCTAGAGGGACAGGTTCATAAACCAGAGACTGCCCATGCTATGGAATAGACTTCCCATAAATGTCAAACAGAGCACCTCACTGGCCCTCTTCAAGAGAAATCTTGATGAGTGGATGGGAAATAGAAAATTCACCCTGGGGATTAATAATCTTAAATGATCGTTCTTAATATCCTGGTTTGCAGATTTAAACCAAGCTGATTAAACATCAGAAATGTACATTTCGAGTACTTGTTTCAAAATGTGTCTTTTCCCCCTAATCATTTGCACTCCATTTGGCATTGTACTTCATTGACTTCCAGCAGTCAGTAGAAGTAAAATGCAGTTCACTGCCCAAGGTAAAAAGTGACAAATTTATCTTGAAATGCCATCAAGAATGGAATTGAAATTGGTATTGTTGCACTTTCCTCAGCACTCTGGACAGTACGGGTACAATAAATCCAAGTTGTCACACACCTATCTCTATGGCATAATGTGTAAATGTATTGAGCTTAGAGAGACAGTACAGGTGATGCAATGTTTGAAACCTGTTCAAAGATCATTTTACTGAGGGAGGTCATTATAAATCTTGATATACATATTAGTGTATGAATTTGTAGGGGTGGAAAACTCAAGTAAGGTTTGTATTGACTAAAAGTGACAGCCAGATAAGTAATTTGAAATGATATCAATATTAATTCTGTGCTGTGTGAAAAAATGAGGATTTCTGCTGCTACCTGTCCCTTTTCCATTCCCATGGCATTACCTGAAGTCCTGATATTGTGAGACATACATAATAGCAATGACGCGACAAAGAGATATAAGAAGATTGTGTGTGACAGTGTAATGCAGTAGTAGCTCTGCCCATTTCTAGATATACGCTGGGATTCATTTCATGTTTCTTCATATTGCTATAGAAAATAATTTTGATAAACCTTACTTTCTGCATTTGCACTCCACTTGGCTTAAGGAAAAAGTGAACTGTGGCATTGAGTAGTTGTCAGCACTCTGGATATTACTCAGTGAAGAAAATACACCTGTCAGGTAACTTTCTCTGTAGCCCAAGGTGAAAGTGCACTGAGCTGAAACAAACAGGACAGTTCATGCATGGTGTGAATCCACTTACTTGATCAGTTTACTTAATTCAGTCTAAATACATATTTAGTCACATATCATATTTTGTGAAACCATTGTTTTGCTATTTAAAAATCAAATATTGTCACTATTGCTAACAAGATGTGTGCTGTTGTCTGACCACTTTTACATTATTTGTCATTAACTACAAGTCTGACAATGTGTTTAACAAAGTACATTTCTGATGTTGCAATGAGATGTGAGAAGCATGAATATGTCACTTGAATGCACTTTTTGCTCTGGTCTTTGCTACATGTATCCATTGATTGAATTTAATTTACTATCAACTTTTTTCTCTATCATATATTTTTTTCTAATGGCTTTCCATGTCCTTTCCACTCAGCTGAATGCAAACATGATTCATTACCTAAAGAAAAACGTTTAAAAACTTAGTTTACAATGCCTTATGTAGTGCAAATACGCCTAGCATCATTCATGTCCCTCAATACCATGGATAGTAATGACTACAGAGTGCACCTAACAGATGTCAGAATCTGTGGCACAACATGTAAATTAAGTTAATTGAAAGAAATATGGTACATGATGCAGTACCTGAATCCTGTTTACAGATTACATTTTATGTAATGATTTTTTTTTTAATTTTTTAAGCTAAATTTGCTTTCTGCTTTGCAACATAGAAACACAGTTCACTGCCTAAGGAAAAAGGTGAAATATTAATTTAGGCTCCTGGTGGCATTGTGCAGCTGGCAGCACTCTGGATAGTAATCAGTGAAGAAAATACACCTGTCAGGTAACCTTCTCTGTGGCACAAGATATAAATAAAGTGAATTGAGAGAAATAAGGTACATGCTGTATTGTTTGAATCCTGTTTAGAGATCACATTTCAGTTATTCCTAACATGTAATAGCTTTTTTTAATTTTTTAATCTGCATTTTCTCTCTGCTTGGCAGTACACAAACACAGTTGAATACCTAAGGAAAAAAGTGAAAAATCTAGTTTAGGCTGCCTGATGTAGAACAAACACGCCTGGTAACAATGCACATTCCTCAGCACTCTGGACAGTACTTAGTGGAGAAATTCCACCTGTCACATTGCCTATCTTTTTGGTGGAAGGTGTAAGCACAGTGAGTTTGGATAAAGAACCCAGATGAGTAAAAATTCAAATCCAGCTAAAAGATACATTTACAAAGGGTGTCTGAATCAAATTTCTCACAAAATTTTGATTAGAAATGTAAAAATAAAGACAAATGATAATGTTTATAGTACTTATTGCAAACAATGTATCAGTAATGCTTGTATAAATAAAGTTTTCTCTTTAGCATATATCATTAATGCTTCACATATAATAACATGCTAACGTGTGTACAATTTCAATATGGCAATGATATTTCATTTAAAGTTCACTTGCACATGAATGATGGGCACACTACTTTTGTTATAATCATCATGACTCATCACATATGTTAAGTATGTGTTCAAGAGAGTTATGTCTTGTGAAGTATGTATGTAACATATAACAGCCTGCATTACTCATCTCATTCAACTGCATCCATCTGAAATATATTTACAAACAGAAATCTTGACTTTTACATAAGAATGCATTCCTAGGACTAATTAAAATCACAGCTATAAAGGCCTCTCCGAAGTGTATCTCCAGTCTGAAATAAGTATATCTTTAATTTCCATGCTTGAAAGGTAGTTCTCCTGTGGCAATGACAATTAATAAGCTAAGTTTCAGTTTTTGTATGCTTTATCTAATGGGTTCAATTCCCAGCTGGTACAACAATATTTTAACATTGTGTAAGTCCCAACATCACAACATGTCACAATTCATCCTCTTTCTCCTTCCAAATTGCAAGTATTAAAAGCCATGCCATTAATTATGCCATTGTTTAACTTTGGGACATGTGTCAGTAGGTTGAGCATCACGCATGGCAAATCTATATGCCTTCAGTAGTTCAAATGCAGCTGGCAAGGGTGTGCATCTTTGTGCACAACTAGCTACATGCAAGAAATTAATTGGGTACCAATTCGGAATATCTTGTTAACTTGACTTTTGCAGACATTGCTGGCGATGGAGAGAGAATGGTGCTAAATTTAGAGCACAAAGGTGGGGTTGTTGAGGTGTCCGTGATATTTGTTTCTTTCTGAAGAGCTACAGCTATAGGATGCAGCAGGGGCGACTTTACTGGGTCTCAGTAGCCAAGGCTGTCTCCAATGCCACTGGCATTCCGTGCACTGGGGAACAAGGTCATCGCTGCTATAGTGAGCTTAAGAAGCACAAGCAGGACCTCCTGAGTTGATGGGAGGCTGAATTTAGGACTGTGTATACTCCTCAGTTGTGTAAGTATACTGACCATAACCTGTCTGTGACATGGCATTAATGATCTAGCCAACCAATGCAGGTACTCATTATGCTTTCGTATCTATTTCTTTTCTTTTTGCACTGCACAGCTGCAGAGTAAATAGGTGCAGAGCATGAGGCACATCAGGAGACACATGATCCTGCCTCAGAGAGGCACAGGGTAAGTATGCCTCAGGTGCAAATGTAAGCTGGGTAACTATGTTCAGTCCTTCACTCATTAGGATCTTGAGCATTTATTAGTCAACCTTTATATTAAGAGGGCATGCCTCTACAGTAGCTCTTGCTGCCTTGCATTAGGAAATGAGAAAACTACTTTACCTGTGTGGGGGTTCAATGCTCAGAAGCAAAACTTAGTTTTTATTACAGTATGGTATTTCTAAGATATTAACAGCAATAATATGTCAGAAACAGTTCAAATATGGTAATTGCAATCATTGCATTTGAATGCATGCATCCTGTTCATCATAGGGAAATAAAGGCTGCTCACACTTATATCCCAGCAGTGAGATTTCTCTGTTTTATGACAAATTCATACCTTGACATCATATATGGATATGGCAAAATTCTACAGTATTAAATCATCATAACTGTTTATGTGCTTCCCCAGAAATTGTATTAAATAAATACATTAATGTGACATGCTATAGATCTAATTATCTATTTTTGTCTCCGCCCACCCTATCTCTCCCTTTTTTATTTTGTATTTTTGCATTTTATAATTTATAAACATTCTTCTGTTTGTATACATTGTTGCTGAAAACAAAATAACAAATAGCAGTAGAGGTAGACCAATCACTGCAGCTTGGCCCACCATACCTCAGCAGATGGCAGCACAGACATCCAACATGTGTGGTTCACAACCTGTCAGTGTTGCCTTCACAACTCCTATACTACCTGTGCCACCTGCATCAGGTAGCTCTGCCCTGGCTGCTGATGCAGTGATACCCACTGGGAGCAGTACCAGTGGAGGTGGGGATTTTGTCAACTGGCAGGAGCTGACAGGACAGGGGAGGATATCATGGACAGGGACCTTGGTGCATGTACTGGCAGGGTTGAAAAGGTCCCGCATCAGACTGCTGAAACAATGTCACATCTGGCACTGACCAAGCAGCTGAATCAGGCATCAGTGATGCCAGTTCGGATGGTGAGGACTAGATTCTCACTGTTCTCAGGCTGGATGTGGATGCACCTCTGATGTCTCTTATCTATCCCCAGTATGGATGTTCCCCAAACTTTTGTCTCTTGTATGTCCTGTTTGCTTCCTCACCTACCCTACCTACCTGACCATCTTATTCCTAAGCAACTTCCACGACATTCCTCTCTCTCCCAAAAAAAAAAAATATATATATATTCCCATACATAGCTCTCCACTTCGCCTTTGTGTCATCTTGACACACTTGATTTGGTCCAATTGGCCATACAACATTATTCTGTTGCTGTTACTCATCACTGCTGTGGTGACACTCCAAAGTCATAAAACTATGTGTACAATTGTACATTTATGTTGTGAAGAAGGTGATAGCTATACTGCTCTCCCAGCACCTTCCTGCAAATTCCTATATTCTTTCCCATTCCTACACTCTGCTTGAATGCTCTGCTCTGCATTTTATCCACTGTCCTATCCATCCCTTTTTCATGCATTTAATTTGTTCAAAAATTAGATTCCCACACAACACATGTAGCCAGAAATGCCCCATACAAAAGGCTTCACTTTATGCCCTCAGCATTTGCACAGAGTTTGGCATAAAACACCAATGCTGAGTGACGGTGAGCACTGTTTAACTTCTTATTGCAAAAACAGATGATTTCAATTTAATCTCCAGTGGTCTGGTTGCTTTTACTCAAATGTGCTTAAATCCACTGTGCTGTGGGAATACAGAGTAAAGGCAGTACTGTGAAGCAGTTAATGTAACTGTTCTCAGGCTACTGGGTGTAATAAAGTAGAGGTTACCATGTGGCGTGTTGAGATAATTACTTTGAAGACTGATGTTTTTGAATAGTTGCATGTGTTTGATTACAATTGTAGGTAACCTTATTAATTCATGACATTTAATTTTCCTTTCATATATTTAACTGCAAATGTCTGTATTTATCCCCATAGACAACATTTCATTAACATACCATTTGAATAGTGCACCAAGACATCAGTTTGCAAAAACATTGCGGCATCAACATGAGAGTTATTAAGCCAACCTTATCCTGCTTATCTCTGGATGTTGGTTATACTCTCCCACCCCTTCTTGCTCCCTAGAACAAGCACTGTATTGTACAGAGCCTGACAGGTTAATGATTTAAAAAGTAAGAGTAACACACCATACAGATGTTCCTACATGTCTCTCAAAACATATTGCTGCTTTTCCTCTCTGCATCTGTCTTTATCTCTCTCTCTCTCTCTCTCTCTCTCTCTCTCTCTGTGTTCACGCCCCCTGCTTCAGTGAGTTGTCACTGTGCTTCAGCTGTATTATTTAAATGTTTTGAAGTAGTAATTCCTTTGTAGTTTGTTGAGATAATGTTAACATATATAAAGAGATGTTCTACTATTTTCAAGGATTCTAATCCAGCCATTAACTAAGTCTTACTCTTTTTGGTACACTATTTGATGTGTACCTGTTTGCTACATACTGTTATAAGACATCACTATCCTTCTGCTATCATGAGCTACTTTGTCCCAGCTGTGAGTGTGTCTTTCACCCTCATGCTGTGTAGACTACTCTTCAAATACTTAAATGATGTGCAGCTGTATAGTGTTATTGTGCCTTTCAACTACTTTTTTAGCATAAACATCCTGCTAATAAACAGTGTTGATGTCATCCATTCAACCGTACACTGCCCCAGTTGTACTGCAATTTGTTGTGTGGTGCTTGCGATTCAAGCAGAAATCTGTAGCTTGTGATCTTAGGTAGTTAGTTCAAATCCAGCCACTACTGCTCAGACTATGTTGTGTCAGTCGTGTTGTGACTGTAAACGTCACTAACACTGTTGTCAAACACATCTGCTGTGTACACGTATAGATGTTGATTCCTTTTACAAAAAAATATAATCATTTCTCCCACAGAAATGCTTTTATTCAGAGTAATGATGACATGTGACTACATTTTCCTTACATAACAGTTGTAGTAAGCATTATCCCCTGGCATGCGGGAATGACATGACATTCTGTATGTTGTTGCCTTAGTACTGCAATTACAGGCACACATATCCCTTGCAGCAATAACATGATGTAATACCTTGAAATACCAACATATATCACAATTGTAGTGTACTGTGGCTCATTCATTCTCTACAACATCTTGTATTTACTGTTGAAAAATGCTCACGTGTACAACAACCGCATTCAGTGACTGTTAGCGTTGTTTGGCCTTATACTGTAATGCATAAATGACATAAACCACTGTTATAACGTGTCCATTTACAGTGGGAGAGGCCTAAATCATCCCTTTTATTCATGAGCACCATAGAGTGAGGGGTAATGAGCGCCCTCCCACTTTACAGCTGCAGGTTGACAATTATTCTTCCCGACTGTCTGGAATTAAGAGACACTGCCTTGAAAACAGAGACTGTCTTGTATTGTTCAAAAAACATTAAATCAGTCATGCTGGACATTTTCTTTTAACATAAAAAAATTAAGATTTTTTCAAGGCATTCTTCTTCTTTAAGAATCCCCTTTGCATCTGATCACACAGATGCAACAGGTACTTGTTAACTTACGTCTGTCTTCAGCGTGCATAATTTGAATTAGCAAAGACATTTACTTTGGATTATGCAGCAGATGGGACAAGTAAGAGGTAAGTAGGGTGAGTACAGTAATTTAAAATGACTTGTGCTTATTAGATTAGACTCTAATTACTGTGGACGTTTAGCGGAATAAGCATAATTTGTAGATTTCATATTGTTCGTAAAAGTAATTCTGCAAGAACACATATTGTGTGTACTGAAGAATATGAATCCAGAAGCACTTTTTTTGAGAATACATGCTCTTTGGCTTTACAGAGTTCAGTTTTTTTACTGTTTGAAAATACATGATAGACACATGTAACACATTGTGCTCCATCCACTCCATAATCTTTGTTTTCTGCCTCAAGCCAACAGAGTCAGTGCTGATGCACTACAGGTTTTGGGCAGCAGATTCTGCAATACAGATCCATGCTCTGCAGTTACCACTGTCCTGTATTGCCATCATAGTGTTTTTAGCCATTAAGTTTATAGGCTTCATTTACATGACTTGTGTGTGCAAGCAGGGTTGACAGTTATGTGGTCCTGACTCTGGAACTGAGTTACAGTAGCACTCTGGAGATGACAGTGGACAATAAAATAACCAAAGTGACAATAAAATAACAGTAGACATGAATGCATAAGAGAATGTTGAGGAGAGACATGCATATGATAGTTTATAGTACACTGTAACACCACAGTTAAGAGAGGTAGAGAAAAATACTGCAGGGCAGCAATGTTTTGGTTGTACAAATTCATTTTAATTTTTGCATGAATGTCACTACAAAGTTCAGCTAGCAATATTTTTTTAGTAAACGGAAAACTATATTGTCACACTGACAAAATTTCCTTCAATAAAGGTAATTTAAAAGGCTGAAATTCAAATTATAGCCACCCGAGTGAAATTTAACTGATTTTTTTTTGTCATTTTTTAAACCCAATGCCAATGCCTACAGATATGGCTGCAGTTTATAAGAGCAAATGCTCTTGCAGGGTTGTTTTTCAGCCTTTCGGCTGATTTACATATAAGATCACTGAAGAAAAAAGATACAATAATACATTTGCTATGATTTCTATCTTATGAAGTGATTACAGTAAATCATATGTCTGTTCCTCATAAAAAGGATTGCAGTTGCTAAATAATGACAGATATTTGAGTTTTAGATGTCATATCCTTTAGAAAAATGCATACTAACACAAATCCTGTTAATCTAGCAATTGTCCAAGTTCATGAGAGCAATATTTATAATCTGTCCCTATTTATTTTAGGCTTTGTCCAGATTTCTTGCACTAAGAGGTTGAAGTATATGTGTGTGAGAGAGTGAATGCCCTAGTTAGGCTTAGTAGGTGGTTAATAATTTGTTTAGGCTCAAAACTTGTACCTTAGCTACAGGAAACAAGAGCCTGAATCCTCTGCCCCAACTGCGAAGCTGCATTTTTCAAGGAACCGAGTTTCAGGTACATTCTTCAAGGAATGTAGTTTCAAGTACATTTTTAAGGAATTGAGCTTCAAGGGAAGAGAAAATTACTGCTGCTCATGCTAAGTCTGTTTACAATATGCAACTGTTTTCTTTAGCAAATGGTATTGCTT
>NC_056725.1:496946103-497006103 GCF_019279795.1 Protopterus annectens | reverse complement strand
CCTAAAAAAGGCACTATAGGGTTGGCAAGAGCCTTAACCAGTATCCAGAATCCCAAGGTCGACAGGTGCAGGCCATCTCTGGCAAAGCATCGTGGTCTGTCGATCATGTCATCCCAGGCAGACAGATACTGGATCCCCTTAGAATGACACCAGAAGCTTAGCCATTTGTTGAAGTCAATCATTTTGTCCTTGCGCTGTGGTATCATTCTGGGTGATGGCAGGATGCTACTCAGGGCTAGGGTCATACCTGCCTGGGCTACAAGATCAGAGAGCTCCTCCATGTCTCTTTTCATGTAGTGCAAGGAGGTACATCTCAGGTCATTCACACCAACATGGACAATGACAGAGTCATATTTGTACTTGTTGTGGCGTGACCTGAGTGCATGCATCCTGGCACCCAACAGGCAGCTGACAGTAACTTTTTCTTTGTTTAGCCTGGTGAGTGGAACATCAGTGTGCCTGACTATAGAGTCATCTATGACTAGAGTGTTGGGCATGTTGTTATGCCTTATGGGTTGTGGTTGAGGGGCACACTGAGTTTGTGGACTATGTGTCATTTGGGTTGTGTTGGGGAGTGGAGGTTGCATGCGTTTCTGCTTCTGAGGTCTCTGTTGCTTGAGCAGATTTTTATTAAGAGCCTATGTGAATGTAGGTGTGTGTTTTATGTTGCTATGTGTATGTTTTGGTGGTGAAGGTTTTGAGGGACTATGTGATGAGTGTAGTGTGGTGCAAGTGTTTACCTTCTCCTCTTGACTGTCTAGTCCAGTCTTGGGTGAAGAGAGCTTTGCTTCCAGTTTGGCTATATAAGTGCATCTCTCACAGGTTGTAGTCTTGGGTTGTAGGAGGAGAGGGTTGTCTGTGTACGTGAGACAATTGCTGCATTGCCCCAAGATGCCCAGATTCATCAGGTAGACAGGTGAAAACACTGGGAGCTGACCCTTAGACATACCTGGATAGGTGCTTATTTATTAAGTACTAAAAACTGTTTTCCTCTAGACAAGTGAGGAAAGTTGAGTGCTGTAGTAATTTGTAGCTTATTTAGTGCTTACAACGAGTTCTGAACAAGTGCTGAGCTCAAAGAAACAGATTTGAGTGCTAAAACTAAAAAACTGGCTAGTTCTAAGGGAAAATTTGAAGAGCAGACTTTATGGCGCCAGGAATAGTTTAACCCTAGCTAAGCAGTGATGCATAAAGTGTATTTTTTTATATATAACAGTAGCAAATGAGCAAACCGATTTAAACAAATTAACCAATAAAAAGCTAAAAACTGAGCCCTGTTCCAGCAGTCTTCGATCAGACAAGCTCTAACTGCACACTCCTACCACTAGGGTGCAGGGGAACCTTCTCCAGAAAAAGATGGTCTGGATTAGTGCTCAAGTTATACAAAGCTAGATTCAGCAGGTCTGAATTTAGTCTATGCTACAGCAAACAAGGTGTACCAATTTCAGAAAGAGTTCAAATAAGCAGGCACAATAAGCCTTTAACCAGAAACTCCCAGCACAGAAGGGCAGAATCTACCCTCTCCTCCCACAAGAGTGCAGACCACACCTTCTTAATGTAAAATAACTAGCCCAAAGCCCAAGTGCTTAAACCAGAACTAATACACTCCTAGAATAATAGACACTAAGCCTTCAATCAGCAACTCCCAACTTAGAAGGATGTAAGCTACCTGTCCTGCCACAACAGTGCAGACCACAAACCTTCTTAATGTAAAACAACTGGTCTGAAACCCAAGTGCTTCGACCAAAGGCTTAGAATAACAGTTACAATTTAGTCAGGCTACTAACAAGCAGTAATAAATGCAGCAGAATAAATGCAATAAAGTAGGAAGAAACACAAATACAGTAAAAGCAGATGAATAAAGTGCAATTTTTTTATAACAACAGAAAATGTGCAAACTGATTTAAACAAATTACCCAATTAACCAGTAAAGAAGCTCAAAACTAATCCCTGTTCCAGCAGTCTTCAATCGGACAAGTTCTAACTGCACACTCCTGCCACTAGGGTGCAGGGGAACCTTCTCCAAAATAAGATGGCCTGGATTAGTACTCAAGTTATACAAACAAAGCTAGATTCAGCATGCCTGAATCTAGTCTATGCTACAGCAAACAAGGTGCACCAATTTCAGAAAGAAACAGTTCAAATAAGCAGCCACTATAATCCTTTAACCAGAAATTCCCAGCTCAGAAGGGCAGAATCTAAACTCTATTCCCACAAGAGTGCAGACCACAAACCTTAATGTAAAATAACTGGCCTGAAGCCCATGTGCTTAAACCAGAACTAATACACTTTTAGAATAACAGACACTGAACCTTCAATCAGCAATTCCCCATTTAGAAGCATGTAAGCTACCTGTCCTGCCACAGCATTGCAGACCACAAACCTGCTTAATGTAAAACAACTGGTCTGAAGCCCAAGTGCTTAAACCGAAAGGCTTAGAATAACAGTTACAATTTAATCAGGCTACTACCAAGCACTAATAAATGCAGCAGAATAAATACAATTCAGTACTTTTAAGAAGAGGCGAAAGCAAAATAAAGTGCAATTTTTTTTTTTTACTAAAGTGCAAGGACAGAGGAAGGAAGAGCAGAGGTTAAGACCCTAAGTGGGTTGGCCTTTTCAAATGTTCTCTCTGTATTACATAGAGTGAACATCAGACTCGGAGGGGGTGTCCCAGATCAAATTTACAGTAGGGGTGGGCAACTGCAAAGCCACCAACTATAACAACACCACAAGAATAGGGTGGGGAGGGGGGAAACAGTTTCAGGACAGATGAGAACAGAAAACAATGCCAGAAAATATATAAAACAAACCAGTCAGGCAAAATTAAGGCAATGCAGAACTCTGAAAGGTTAAAATGCCAAGAAATATACTTATCAATCAGCGATATATTTCCAGATTGTTTGAGAATCACATCAGCCAGAACCCAGGAGTTTCCAACAGTGAATGCAAGAATTTACAAACAAACTATTTTTAAATTAGCAAGCCTTGAAGCAATCAGATAACACAGAAGCTGTTAGACCAGTTTTATAAACTCCACCTCAGAAATAGGGGGTAAGTAGTTTCAGGACAGATGAGAACAGAAAACAATGCCAGAAAATATATAAAACAATGCAGTCAGGCAAAATTAAGATGATGCAGAACTCTGAAAGGTTAAAGTGGCAAGAAATATACTTATCAATCAGCGATATATTTCCAGATTGTTTGAAAATCACACTAGCCAGAACCCAGGAGTTTCCAACAGTGAATGCAAGAATTTACAAACAGAAACTTTTTTTTAAATCAGCAAGCCTTGAAGCAATCAGGTAACACAGAAGCTGTTAGACCAGTTTTATAAGCTCCTCCTCATAAATAGGGGGCAAGCAGATTCAGGACAAATGAAAACAGAAAATAATGCCAGAAAATATATAAAACAATGCAGTCAGGCAAAATTAAGACAATGCAGAACTCAAAGGTTAAAGTGCTAAGAAATATCCTTATCAATCAGCGATATATTTCCAGATTGTTTGAGAATCACATTAGCCAGAACCCAGGAGTTTCCAACAGTGAATGCAAGAATTTACAAACAGAAACTATTTTTAAATCAGCAAGCCTTGAAGCAATCAGATAACACAGAAGCTGTTAGTCCAGTTTTATAAACTCCACCTCAGAAATAGGGGGTAAGCAATTTCAGGACAGACGAGAACAGAAAACAATGCCAGAAAGTATATAAAACAATTCAGTCAGGCAAAATTAAGACGATGCAGAACTCTGAAAGGTTAAAGTGACAAGAAATATACTTATCAATCAGCGATATATTTCCAGATTGTTTGAAAATCACACTAGCCAGAACCCAGGAGTTTCCAACAGTGAATGCAAGAATTTACAAACAGAAACTATTTTTAAATCAACAAGCCTTGAAGCAATCAGATAACACAGAAGCTGCCAGACCAGTTTTATAAACTCCACCTCAGAAATAGGGGGTAAGCAGTTTCAGGGCAGATGAGAACAGAAAACAATGCCAGAAAATATATAAAACAATTTGGTCAGGCAAAATTAAGACAATGTAGAACTCTGAAAGGTTAAAATGCCAAGAAATATACTTATCAATCAGAGATATATTTCCGGATTGTTTGAGAATCACTCTAGTCAGAACCCAGGAGTTTCCAACAGTGAATGCTTGTTATACACTTCCTTGAAATTGCAAGTGTAGTCCATACTAGATACATGTTTGACCTATTCAAATGAGGACCTTTGTTCACATTTAATAATACAAGAGCTTTAGTTAAATAAAATGATTCATTAAATAATGCTCGTAAAAGTTATTAATACCATTCCAAAATGGCTTAATTTTAACACAGCAAAGAAAAAATTGTTCCAATCTGCATTGTGTACTTGCTCACGTCTCCAACATATTCCTTTTATGGAAGAACTCATTTTACAGATTCTGTCTGGGGTTAAGAATGCTCTGTGCAAGCATTTCCAATTAAAAACTTTCCAGTATTGTGTAAAGGATGTATATTGTATCGATAATAAAATATTTGTGCTAATATCTTCAGTTAACTGTATTGAGTGTCCTTTTGTTATATATTTCCAATATGAGATTTTAGGTGTTGTTTTATAGTTTATCAATATTTTGTAAAATTCTGAAATACTGTTTCTCGGGTCTAAATTACATAACCAAAAGTTATCTTTAGTGAATGCTCACATGAGCGAAAATGCCGTTAATTGAAATTGGCATTGTGGGGGGGCATAGCCCCCCACACCCCCGCTAACTATATATTCCAACTCCAAGATCGCACTACAGTGAGGAAAGGACAAATATCCCACACCTCACTGTACCACTACCCCACAAACACCCTTTAGATTCCTGGCATTTTCACTCATGTGAGCATTCGCGTAAGATAACTTTTAGTTATGTAATATAGACCCCTGTTTCCCATGTCAAAATTATTGTATATGATGTCATATATGCATTTTGTAAATTTAGCTATTTTTTTAGATGAAGAATTGTTAATTATTCTACTTAAATCTTGTGAATATGACAGAATACTCTGTAAAGTTAGCCAGTCCTGTTGTGGAATTTTGTATGCTGTTTTTATTACTTGCATATCTAAAACATTTAGTTATCTGATACATTGGAGCAAACAAACAAATCCCTTCTGTTCCCAGGAATTAATAATTTCTCTATATATTTTATGTGGAAAGTTCTTTGTGACTATAAATGGTGTTAAAAGATCAAACCAGATTTTTAAATCTATATTTGCATTAATAATTTTCCTAAATGAGTCAATGTAATAATTAAACATACGAGTTTTAGTGGGATTAATTATGTTATATCGCATACTAATACATAATATGTGCCATAGCAAATTGTTTTTATCTGTTATTTGAAATTTTTTTTTGTAAATCAAATTAATTTATTGATATTACAGTTAATAATTCTTTCCAATTTGCAGAGTAATTTGGAATTACACAATCTGAGATTGTTTTAGATATTGATGCTTTTATATATGTTTCTATATCAGGAAAGTTATTCTGTTTCTTTTGGAAAACCATAAAAAAATTATTAGACATGAATTTATTTCTTTAAGTACATTCCTTTCTGGTAACAGATGTATTGTCAAGGCTATATATAGGATCTTGGGCAGTAAAACCATTTTTATTAACTGTAGTCTATCTTCAAATGTTAATATTATTTTGTTCCATTTTTCCACAGAGATTTTAATTATATTGATGATATTATTGTAGTTTTTTTGAGATTAATTCATTATTATCCTTGCACAACTCAATTCCTAGATATTTTAAGGTAGATTCTTCTTTCCCTATGATGTGATCCCCTTTAGTCTGCAGTTCTCTTTTTTATTTAAAAATACAAATTTTGATTTTGATTTATTGAAATGGAGTCCTGAAGTCATGTGAAATTTGTCAATTAATATATCTAATTCTTCTAATGTCTCTTTTGTATTAGATAATGTTAGTAATATGTCATCAACAAATAGCATTTCCTTAGAATTGTATTGTTCATAAACATCTATTCCTTTGATTTTTTATTGTTACAAATTGGATCTGCCAATATTTCAATAGACAGAGCAAATAGAATCGGTGACATGGGGACATCCTTGTTTAGTGCCTTTAGTTATATGTACAGATTCAGAGGTAAAATGTATATATATATATATATATATATATATATATCTTCTTTAGGAGATGAACAAAGGATGCAGGAAATTCAAATAGCATTAGGATTTTGAATAAAAAGTCCCAATTTAGGGAATGAAAGGCTTTCTCTATATCTAAGCCAATTATGAGTGTTTCTTAATTTTCTTTATTAACATAATCTATAAGAGAAATTATCCTTTTAATGTTGTCATGTGTGTGTCTGTGATATATAAATCCAGTCTGATCATTATTTATTGTTTTGGATAGTGGCATTTTCATTCTGTTAGTTAATATTGTCATAAATATCTTATAGTCATTATTTAATAATGATATAGGTCTATATGAGGTACATAGGTTTGGGGATTTGTTTTCCTTTAGGATTGGTGTGATTAAGGAATATCTCCAAGAGGGTGGAATTAAAGCTTGTGACTGTATTTCTAATAGAGTTTTATGGAGAAGGGATAGTATCTTTGAAGGAAAACGTTTATATATTTCCATAATTTTCCATCTATACATGGAGCTTTATTATTTTTACCCTCTTTTACTGTATCTGTAATTTTTTTGTAGGATATGGGTGCTTGCAGATCTAGTTTTAATTTTTCTGGTATTTTTTTATATTAGAACATTTTTCATGTAGATTTAATTGATCGATATGTATATTTTCTTTTTGGAAGTGTTCCATATTGTGATTTCTATAGGTATCAAGAATGTCACCTATATCCAAGACATTTTCCCTTTCATTTCATGGAAGATAACTTTTAATGGTATTAGCTTTTGATTGTATTTTGATTCTTGTGGATAAATTATGTAGATATTTGGGAGAAGTAGTTTTATTTGCTAGAATTGCGTTGTATTGATTGTTTAATATTTCTATTTTCTTTTTCATCTTCAAATGATTTTGATTTTTTCAGCTTTTACTGACAAAAGTTTGGATTGTAGATCTAATAATTCAGAACCCCATTCTCTGATTTTTTTTTATACCAAGTTAGGGTTTTACCATATACGTAAGCTTTTAATGAGTCCCATATCATTATTTTATTTATCTCTGTGGTGTAATTAATATCTAAGAAAAACTGTAATTCAGATAATAACCAGGGTTTGAACTCTTTAATTTTAGTTATATATGCTGGAATTCTGGAGTTAAACATTAATGGTTTGTACCCATTTTGAACTTTTAGTATCAATGACTTGTGGTCTGAAAAGGGGCAGGGAGTGATTGATCAATTAATGATTTTAGAGTGTAAGTCATGGGCAGCAAATATTTTCTCTATTCTAGTTTAGGTACCGAATCTGTGATCTTTTATCTATTCTAGTTTGGGTACCAAATCTGTGATCTTGATGGGAAAACAACAAAGATTTATCTTCTTTAAATTTGAAAGTATCTACAAGATAAAATGATTCTACCCACTTGTTTAAAGCTTTTGATACAGCAAATGTACGCAGGGGTCTTTTATTTGTAGTTTCAGAAATATCAAATATAGTTTGTGCTTTCTTCAGTTTTAAATATTTCAGTAGATTTGATCTCTTGCTAGGATTGTTTAAGCCATTAGTATTTAAAGATAATAGAGTTAAATCCATCTTAGGTTATTTAGAGTACGTATTTTTTTGTTTTAGTGTGACTATTAAACATTTTACTCTGATAACTATAAAGTATATGTTTGAGCTTTTAAAGGAAATTATCAGTTTTTTACTTTGAGTGTCTACCATAAAAGTAATGTTTTGGTCAGGCATACTAAAACTGTTTTTGTAAAATAACAAATTTAAATTAATAAATGTTAAAAAAACTAAGATCTGCACTAGCCATGGAATGAAAATCATTCCTAATCTGATGGAAAAACCTAAATCCATCAGATTATCACTCATACCTTGACAATCCAGAACATCTGAGCTCCATAAATTGAATTATCATATGGAGAATATTTGTAATAGGAATAAGCAATATTTATATTATTTTGAACATATATAGTACTATTGTAGATTAGACAGAATTCTAATACAATATCAATGTCTACATATTGTATAAGCAATTATTATTTACATGAAAGATAGATGACAAGCAATTCAATCATAATAAAGTAGGATGTATCATATATAAAACCTCAGTAAAAGATTATAGCACACTGTTATTTAACATTTTCACCCTTACTGATGAAGTTTTTCAAAACTTATTACTTAATATAAATAGATGTTAATAATATTTATACGTAATGCTTATAATACAATATATTTTACTGGATATATCAGAAGTTATATTTCATTGTTTGCCAGCATTTACGTAATCACTTTGTTTGTTGCTAACTTACTTAAAGCATCAAGTTTGTTTTATTTGAACATTGATGAAAGTTAGTGCATTTTAATTATCAGTGCATCCTCTTCCCCCATATTGTCAATTTAATACCATTTGTTCAGAATATGATTGTTACATTCTGTGGCATTTCAGATTCAGGCTTCTATTGTTCCTCTTGAACAGCTTTGTCAGTTTTATGTCATGTATAAAAGGGTCTATATTATAATGTCGAAAGCCGACAATGTTGAATCTGACATTGTTGGCACGAGAATATCAAACGCTCAGAATCTTGAGTGTGTAAACGGAAATCTCCGTAAGGGGAGATTTCCGTTTACTGCAATGTAGTGCGGTCTTAGAGTTGGTATATTTGAGTAGTGGGGGGTGTGGAGGCACAGCCCCCCACATGGCTTGCCCCCCTGCTTAAACTCATTAGGGTAAAAATTTTAAGTTTTATTTTTTTTTTCATTTTCGAAGTTACAGAACTTCAACAATATGGTGTCGACCATACTGTATTAGATGTTCCGTAACTTCAATGTTATAATATAGACCCGTATAAAACATTAGTTACCTTGGTAACTGCTTAAGTATTATATATGGTCAGGATGGGTTACAAAATCTACAATTCAAGTTAAAGCAGTTACATGACTTGTTATGCATATTTACTTATATAAGAAAATCATCATGCTTCCCCTTGATGTTCAATGTAGTGTATGTCATTTATGACAAGTTAAGACAGTAGTGTTATTATACACAAGCCCATGTTATTAAATCTTGTCTTTAATATCTAAATTCAGCAGACTGCTTCATCTTATATGACAATTATATATTTTATGTCTAGATTTACTAAAATCATACATTACATAACTATTGTGCATTTTTTTTTTGGCTGTTGCTTAGTTATTTGAGAGACCACAAGCTGTAATGCTTATTCTTATTATTAGCTCCTTCCAAGCATGTTTATACAGTCCATAAACTTTAAATGATGACACCCTTCTAGTTTCTTATTTGTTATAAGTATATTTCCATCCTTACATACACATATATCAGTACTTCAAGCATGGGCAACAATGCCCATCCAGTTTTGCCAGAATACCATTCACTAGTTCATGTGGTGTGTTTCCAGGCTGTTCTTAAAATATCCAAACTAATATTTGTCCTGTTCCATTTTACCAGCCCGTTCCATGCAGTGGCCACTCTGCCAGTGAACCACTCAACACACCTTCCATTCCCACAGTTATTTCTATGAAGGAAATCTGTTGACTCTCTAGCACTTCCCGGAAACCCCAAATAACCCTAGAATCAGCTATCCCCATATGCTCAAAACATCCAAGCAAGCTCACCTCCCAGACTACTGCAAATGGTTCTGCACAAGACCAAGTGTTCTTAGTTTTTCACAATAACTCAGACTTCCACTCTTATGTAAGCCCTTAATGTGTTTGGACCAAAATAAATTTTAAATATAAAATTGCGCTTATTATTTATTTATTTTTTTTTATCAACTTAATGAGCTAAACAAAGTGTTGGAAGATCATCAATATGTGTACATGTGGTTTAAAACAGCCCTTTTATTTATTTTATTTTATTTTTTTTAAACCAAAACCTTCATTGTCGAGAATCATCTCAGAGGCTCCTCAGAGCCATTAAGCATTATCGTCACTCTGTCTCTGTTACCATAGCAACCTGGGAGCATCTGTTTCTGTTACTGTGTAGGTGTACTGCATAGCAGAGGCTCAGGATGCACCTGAAGCAAAGCTTCACTTCACTGCATCTTCAAGCCTAAATTCCCTCCCTTTCAGCGAGATAGCATCCAGGAAACAAACGGAGAGCAGACAGATCAAAAGAAAAAAAAACCTCCCAACAAGCCGCCACAACAAGAGATAACACATTCTTCCAGCCTTCCCACCTCTCACTCAGCAGATATATAAACAAGCTATACTCTTCCAAAATATCCAAAATCACAGTTTTATCCACCCCCTTCCCCTGGATCCAGGCTAAAACACCAAATGTCTCTTTCTAATACACAAGCATCAGTAAACCTCTACCACAAGTCACAACTCACAGCTTCCCGGAGACGAAAATGGTAACATACAACACCTGTCAGACACAGCTGCATCCACACACACCATGTCAGGCTTTATCAAACAGCACTGGAAGATATGATACCCGCCATAATTGATATTAACTATGTTTAGACAGAATAATAATGACATTTGTACTAGCTGCCAGACATGGCTGCATCCACGCACACCATATCAGGACTGATCAAACAGCACTCGTAGCTGTGATACCTGCCATAATTGATATTAACTATATTTAGACAGAATAATGATGACATTTGTACTAAGAGCTTGCTATTATTATTTAACCAGGATATACATGACATTTCTAAATCATACTTGAACTGAAGAAGGCATTAGTCTCCATGACAGCATTTTTGTTTTCAAAACACTGTACTGTTACTGCTATTATATATGATGTTAATTTGTTACATTTGAGTCTGAACTCTGATGAATGGTACCTTGTTGAATTAGTTAATTAATTACTTAAATTATTATAAGTAAAATCAATGAAAAATTAACAAGATAAGTATTCATTGAGTTCAAGTAGGGGAATAGAAACTTATATGTATTATATGTTGCTTTGTTTGGCTTATATATAATGTAAATAGTAACCCATCTTGACCTACCTCTGTTTGTGAAGAATTATTGGACTCTTTGAACATTCTGAATAAATCATTACTGTTTCTTGGTTGTTTAAGAAACCCTCTTTTTTTAAATAAAAACTGATGACAAGTGATGTACCATATCAGTTGAAACTTTGAGAGATGTAGTTGTAAGAGTTATGTTTTTGGGACAACTATCTTGGAATCAGTTTTTGTTTCTTCTTTCTAGCATCAGTCCAAGGATTTCTTTCTTTTATTCTTTTAAGAGTAGGGCCATCCATTCCATTTCTTCTGGGACAGACACTATGCTTTTGTTTTTGATGAATATAGTAGCTTCTTCTAAGTCATTAAAGGTTCTCATCTCATTGGCAAAAAGTATTTTATCTTGGTGGGAAAGGCCAGCTGTGCTTTAATGTTGTTTTGTTTCAACAGTTTTATTATCGGCCAGACTTTTTTCCTTTGTTCTAGTATTCTGGAAGAATAATCATTGTCAAACATTATCAGGCTTTGATTGTATTTTAAGGGTGATTTTCTCCAAACCCCTCCCCCATTAATAAAAGGTATCAATAAGTCATGCTGTGGCCTCACACCCCATGAATCCCCCCTTGATTTTCATCTGCTTCTGGTTAGAGTGGTGTAGAGGTGCATCACTAGCTTGTCAAATTCAGGCACATGATTTTATGGCTATCTTTGAAGATGGATGGCTTTAAAAATGACTTAGAAAACCTCAAATTAAATTTCAAAAACAGACTGATACTCTCATGCCACAAACCAACTCTATGTCCACACCAGAACAGACACTTTATCTTTGAGCTACTCAACCCTGGCTGCAGTACTTCTCTCACCAGCATATTAACATATGGTAGACAAACCAGAATATTGCATACATCTGATTATGGGTCTGAACAAGGATCAGGTACAACTAACATTGGGTAAGATGGTGATCCAGGTCATAGCCTGCTATAGTTCCCCATCCATGTCCCTAGACTCTCACTCCATGTTCCTAAGCACCCTGAAATTTATCAAGGTCCAACCCAACACTCTCATACTACAAGACTTTAACTACCCCTCCATCAACTGGGAGAACTACTCAAAGCACCAATACACTGACTCAACCCTTCCTGGAATTCATCAATTCCAATGCCCTGGACCAGCTCATTCTGACCCCATTAGAGGAAGCAACAACCTTGACCTGGTTATTACTAACATGGGTAACCATTGCTCTACACCAGTAGTCAATCCTTCCCTGGTCAAATCTGACCATAAACTAATCACCATGGAAATCCACATCTCACCCACACCCCCAGCAAAGGTAACCACCTTGAAAAACTTCTCCAAAGCTGACTTTGGGCTCCTAAAAACAGAGGTGGCTAACTTCACGGTACCCATGCCAATGGAAAATAGCTGCATGACTGCTGAATCATATACCAATGCACTGTACAAACGTACATAAATGCATGGAATTAGCCATACCCAACAGAACCAAGACCCTCTCCTCCAAAAAAGGAAGCCAATCTGGTGGTCCCCTGCCATTAATAAACTCTACAACAGAAGGAAGAAACTGTTGCAGAAAAAGGTGAAGTCCCAAGACTGGAAAAACTCCCTTATTAGCATCAACAAAAAGGTGAGATCCCTCATCAAATCCTCTAAAGCTAGCTATGAAGGCAGAATTGTGGCAGACACTAAAAACAATTACAAAGCCTTGTATAGTTATATCAAAAACCTCCACGGCAATACCCAGATTTGCTCTGAGTTACTGCACAATGGTACCTCCTATACTGAGCCAACAGGTATTGCCAACATACTGGCCGACAGATTCAGTGCCAACTTTATCCTCCCCCCCCAAAAGACCAATCACAATACCAGAAGAATGCCAGGCACCCAATATTACTGCAGCACAGGTTAAAGCTGCATTGTCCAAGGCCAAGAATACAACTTCCATGAGACCCAATAATATCCCTGTCTGTGTTCTACATGAACTACAAAGTGAATTGGCACCACATCTGTGTGCCCTGTTCAGTCACAGCCTCACCTTAGGTATTGTCCCTACTGAATTGCGCACTGCTACAGTCATCCTTCTCCATAAAGGAGGAGCAACTACAGACCCTGGGAATTATCACCCCATTAGCCTGATGAGTTTGATATGTAAAGCTATGGAGCACATCATCATGGACCTGATTAACAAAGATATAGGAAATCTCCAAACTCTAGACCCCATGCAATTTGGCTTTGTGAAAGGGAGATCATGCCTGCTCAACCTGGTTGACTTCTTTGAGTCAGTCAGCAGGGCTGTGAATGAAGGTAAGGCAGTGCATACAGCCTGCCTCGATCTGGCAAAGGCCTTTGATACCATTCCTCACTTGGGAATTATTGATAAACTCACCAAACTAGGCATAAACCCCTATATCACTAGGTGAGTTGCAAATTGGCTCACAGATAGAAAATACAGTGTGAAAATAGTAGACTCCAAGTCAGACTGCTGACCAGTCACGAGTGGAGTCCCCCAGAGATCGGTCCTGGGTCCTCTTCTGTTCAGCATTTAGTTCTCAGAAATCTAGGCCAACACAAAGGGACTCTGGCTGACTAAGTTCGCAGATGACTGCAAGCTGGGAGCCATTATTAACTTCCCAAGTGATGCCAACATCCTACAGAAAGGCCTCACTGAGACCAATGACTGGTGTCGAAACCATGGCCTTAAACTTAATGCCAAAAAATGTGTCATCATCCCCTTTGGTAAAAACTCAGTTCCCAATAATTACCACATCGATGGGAGCCCACTGAACACTGAAGGCATTATAAGAGATCTGGGGACAGCAACCTCTCCTTCAACCACCACATTGCCACTGTGGTCAGAAAGTCCTTCTATGTGGCACATCTCATTACCAAGAGTTTTGCAACCAGGAAGAAAGATGTCATCGTCTCTCTCTACTCTTCCCTCATTAGACCAATCATCGAGTATAATGTCCTATTTGGCATGTACCTCACTAGACATCTGTAACAGCTGAAGATGCCACAGAAGTACCTCACGAAGAGGATTCTAGGCATTAAACACGTGTCCTATATGGACAGACCCAAAAGACTCCAGCTATTCTCCGTCTCATATCACCTATTTAGAGGTGATCTCTGCTTGGCATACAAGCTATGTCTCACCCAGCTCTGTTAGAAATGCTACATCTAAAGAAATCCCAATCCCTCTGCACCACATGCTCCAGAGACCTCAACCTCATTACCACAATCAACAGAACATGCTGGAGGGACAGGTTCCTCACCCAGAGACTGCCGATGCTCTGGAATAGACTTCCCGTACTATGTCAAGCAGAACACCTCACTGCCCTCTTC
Source organism: Protopterus annectens (assembly GCF_019279795.1). Taxonomy (NCBI): domain Eukaryota; kingdom Metazoa; phylum Chordata; order Ceratodontiformes; family Protopteridae; genus Protopterus; species Protopterus annectens. The sequence goes on along the minus strand of NC_056725.1, from coordinate 496,991,674 downwards.
AACAGAAATCTTGATGAGTGGATGGGTAATAGAAAGTTCACCCCGGGGATCACTCCAGTGGCTCTACTTGATAGAGGCACTGGGAACTAACATCGAGAGGCACGATGAAAGGGCACTTCTATCAACTAGGCTTGTAAAGGCTCCAGGGCCATTAGCCTAGTACACACCTATGAACCTATGAACAACAAACACAGTGAAACTGATACATAGTCTACAAAAACAAGTCAGCCAATTACTGTTTAAAGGAAATATATAGTACTACAGAAAAAGTACAACATAAAGCTTTGGGGGGGGCAAGTATCCTGTACTACTTATTGGGGGGGCTGCACTTTCCCCTATCTTTTGCTGCTAATCAGCTCCAAGATTGCCACAAATGAAAAGGCACATTTCTTTTGGGTTTTAGCAATGTCAGAGTTCACATCCATTTTGGAGAACTGTTGTTTTTGGCAGCACTTGAAATGACCTGACACCTGTTCCTTTCTATTTTGTGAAAATTCTCTAGTAAAAACGTTCAACAAAAAAAGACTCTTTAAGTCAATCATCTATTAGTTATAGTACTAAATAAGCAAAAGATCTCCCTCACCAAATCATACTACTTTTGACTTCCCACCTATCTGTTTTCAATTTAAATCTTATTTCTACTCCATAGCTAAAAGCACTAATTTCACTTTGTCTCTAGCAGGTGTGACATTTTGAAAGCCCTAATGTTAGTTTTTAGTTAAAATGCAAATTTGACTACATTGTGAATCACATGGAGCAAGTTAGTTCATGTTTTTAGTTATAGCCTTATTTTGTGCTTTTTCAACTTTATGGTTAAACTTGTTCAGTTTATATCATGTCACTTACCAATTCAAACAATTTAATTAATACAAATATTAAAGCAAATGCTGAAAATATGTGATAGATGGTTAAGGCTGTATGCAATAAAGGAGATTCATCATGTAGTCACCCATGCTGTGCTGCAGATGGTTCACTGAGATCAGTGCAGAACCTTGGTAAACAAATATAAATAAATAAACAGCCAAGTTTTGATTCCATCAGGCTTTACTTACCTGTTGTATGATTGACTCATTTCACCAGAATCATGCACCTGATCACCCTGAAAGGAGGTGATTGTGCTCAGTGGATCTCCCACAATTACTAAATTAAAAACTTCTGTATTGTCCTGTGATGTGCACATGGCTAGAGACTGGTATATGCAGTAGGATATGGCACTCTGATGAAGTATATGTAAATTTTAATAAAATGTATTCATGCCCAAAGATGCATTGAATATATTCTCAGTCAGTTTTGTAATGCTGCTCATACTAGTAGTGAGACATGACACAGCTCTTTTGTTTGCTTTTAAAAGTATTTTGGAAAGAATGCCAGTAAGTCAGTTAAATGTAGTTCATCACGATAAGGGCAGCAAGCATTTTGTTGTGGTTGGTTAGTTATTCTCTCTCTCTCTCTATCTCTCTCTGTACTACAAACCAACTATTGCAATATTTTTCCACATCTGTGAAAGATAATTATTGTTTGTTGTGGAGCCATACCTATAGAGAACCACCAAAACAATCCAGATGAAAAATGAGGTAACTTTATACTAAAAACAGCACCTAGTTACAAAGAACTTTATGAGTAGGACATAAATAATTAAATACATGCTTTATAACATCAGTTAATTAAAAACATTCCTTCTTTAATGCTCTAAACAGCAAAGTATTAAGCAGAGTCAGTGGCTGAGCAGGTGACAGATTTGCCTTAAATGCCAGGAAGATCAGAAGGCTGTGGGTTCTATTCCTATACCAGCTGTTTGGCTTCACATTCCAGAATTGACACTAAAGTGTTGCATGAAGTAGTAAAGGTGTTAAGCAACTGTCCTGTCTGCATGATCAGTGATAATGCAAATATTCTCCCAGTCCTTACTAAAAGAATAAGGTTTCTTTATTTAAAACCAGAAATTATGTACAAAATATAATACTTCCTATTTAACAGACAGAGGACCGGATTCACGAAGGCTTGCACGGAGTCTAAGAGTAGAGTAGACTCCAGACAGCCAATATGTCTGCCGAGCGATCCAGGAACAGCCGGCAGGGGGCGTGCATGAGAGCTCCTAAAACTACCCTTGCATGGATAGTGTTATGTTATGCAAATTACCTCATTTGCTGCTGAAAGCTATGAAAATGAGGTAAATTTGCAATTCAGGAAACACTAACCTGTCCAAATAAGAGTAGTGTTATTTGCAGAAATGTACTCCGTTGGTAACGGAGTACCATTCTGCAAATAGCAAAACGAAGCTATGACAGCTCCAAATAAAGGATGCATCCAGTTGAGGAAGCATGCCAATGGACAAATATAAGGCCATTGGCATTTTTATCTGTTGCAAAATAATAAAAAATATTTTTTTTTTCCCCAATCTCCAATGTTTAAGCGTAGCGCAGCACTGCGCAAATGTGCGGTGCTCTAAAACCAGAAAAAATAAATAAAAGCCAAAAATAGGCATTTTATTAAAAATATTCATCTGCCATGTAGGTAAATGGCAGGCTGAAGACAACATGGCTACTGAGTAGTGGTTGCTAAGGGGGGAAGCTCAGTCTGAGAGATGTAACCAAGCATTACTAGGCAATTCTATGCAAATGAGGATAAGGATAGTGAATCCCAGTTTTGCCTGCCATGTGAACCATGTCCCTAGAGTGTAAGAGTAGGATTAGGGGAATAACAGAGTAGAAAATAGGTGACATCATGAGGGGGTATGTATCAAAGACTTAAGCTTATTGGAGCAGAGTGGCATGTGTTTGCTGTAAGTGACTCAGGACTGGAAGAGGTGTGTCTACAGTTGTCTTAACTGAAACTCAGAAACCGAAGGTGTACGCCATGGATATCACCAAAGCTTCTTGCAAAGATGCTTACACTTTGTGCACGCGTGTGCGCTCCTGTAAACCCATCTAAGCCTGTGTGCTCGTGTGTGCACCCATGTAAACCTGTGTAAGGCTGTCTAAGCCTGTGTGCGTGCATGTGCACCCGCCTAAGCCTGTGTAAGCCTGTGTAAGCCTGTGCGCTCGTGTGTGCGTGTTTGCGCTTGTTTGCACGGCGCTGCCCCCTGTGGAAACAGAAAGGGAAAAGGAAGGAAAAGAAGTAAGTAGGAAGTTAACCAGGGAGAACTAGCAGAGCTGCCAGGTGAAATCAATCAGAATTAGCCAATTACACAGGCAGTACAGTAGCCCAGCCCAGCCCAGCACTTATAACTCTGCAAACAACATTCCCCCATTTTTTTCTCAGAAACACTGCAACCCTGCAGTCTACAAAAGAGAAGTGAAAACTTAAAAAGCTTAAGTGAGACAAAAAAATGTTAGGGGCTGCCATTGCTATTATAAGGCAACATGTGCAAGATGCTGAGGGGGGTGCCATTGTGAATGCTGCTGTGAGGAGACGGAGAAGAGTGTACAGACCCAGGGTGACCTACCAGGGGCTACATGAGCTGAAGATAGTGGAGCACTATAGCATGGACAGAGATCTCCTGCAGCAAATTGTTGAGCTGTGCAGGCCACACCTCACACACAGAACCAACAGAGGGGAACCCATCCCAGTGGAAACCAAGGTATGTGTTGGCCTAAGAATACTAGCAACAGGTACCTTCCAGAGACCAACTGGTGATATGATGGGGATTTCACAGGCATCAGCATCCAGGGTACTGCACCAGTTCCTGAATACCATGTCAGCACATGTTGGTGATCATGTATATTTCCCCAATTCCCGTGAGGTATTGGCCAGCAATATGCATCTCTTTCAGCAAATAGCGGAATACCCTGAGGTAGTGGGTGCAATTGACTGCATGCACATACACATCAAAGCACCAGTCTGTGAGCGGGGTAGGGCCTACATCAACTGCAAGGGCTTCCACTCCATCAACTGCCAGGTCATGTGCGATGCCCAGGGCATAATACTGAATGTGTGTGCTGGCTGCCCTGGAAGCTACCACGATTCCCATATCTGGCATCTGATGCAGCTGTAAAACAATACACAAATCGTTGAACAGAGAAACAACTTTATATAGCAACACAAAGCTTTCGGATAAAAACCCTTCTTCAGTGCTTAGCATAAAACCATTAGTCAAGCAACATGCTTTATATAGGAGCCTAAAAGTCATATGACAGCAGCCATAGTCATATGACCAACAAATTCTAAAACAAAAAAATTTTTTTAAAAATTATAATAAAAATATAATAAAGATATATATACATAGATATGTGCATGTATATAATTCACACATAAAATTAACACATCTGATTATAATTTGATACGTTGTATCTTCGCTAAAATTGGTTTCAGGCTAACAGTAGAATTCAGACCTGGAGAACGGTCTGCTATGAGCCTAAGTATCCACTCATACTCCTTAATCTCCAAGATATTATTAACATCCCCACCCCATCTGATGCAGCTGTACCAGACATTAGCCAATGGGGACATCCCTGACGGTCACCTAGTTGGGGATGCTGGATACGCACTGGAGCTGTGGCTGATGACACCCATCAGAAATGCACACACACCTGAACAAGAACTCCATAATGAGGCACACGCACAAACACAAAATGTAATCGAGCGTGTGTTTAGGATGCTCAAGTCATGGTTCTGGTGCCTGGACACATATGGTGGAGCCTTACAGTACTCATCAACTACATGTACCCAAATTGTCATGGTATGTGCCATGCTACACAATATGATCCTGCGAAAACAGCTGCAGCAGGAACAGCATGGGGCAGGGCCAAATAGCCCCCCACCATTGCCAAGGCCTGCACAGGCACAGCGTGACTCAGAGGAGGAACAAACTGAGCCTGCCCCAGTAGGCAGAAGGAGGTGTGCCAAGTATGCCTTGCCCTTGGCAAAGAGGCAATGCATAGCACATACACTGGCTCAGTAGGAACCCTGGAAATGATACCTCTCTCTGACTCGCACATAAAATAAAAGGGATACCGAACTTGACACTATCTGTTTCCAAACATGTATAGGGAGTGTAGTATGTGCATCCAACATAAGCAGCCCTGCAACACCACCTGAGACATGATTGCCATGTTTTAAGCAATATAAAGCAGTGCTAAGCAGCTTTTACCAATATTTAGTATATGTAAACAAAATTTCCCGTGCTAACTAGCACAATGTCAGGCAACATTGAGCAATGTTGGGAAAGGTTGGGCAAAGTTGAGCAAAGACAGGTAAACATGCTCATATTAGCTTTACTGTCCCTTAAGCAGTCTGGTCTGCCCAGCATGAAAATAAAAAGCAGTGACAGGGCTTAAACCCGGGATAATGTGCACTACAGTCACAGTACTGAACCACTAAGCCATGACAACATTTCAGTAGCACAGACACAGCAGGACAAGTGTACACTAATGCAAACACAAAGAAATGCTGTAACATGCCCCTAAAGAGGCATATGGGTAACCTCACCCACAGGCCTATGCAGACAGAGAACATCAGGTCAGGCGATGTGATGTGGGTTGTGTAGGCTATGAAGTTGCAATCTAATATACGTGGCATTGGACGCTAAGAAGTGTAGTACAGTAGTATGCCTCAAGCCAGTACAATAGGCAACATACAGACTGAAATGGTGCATCGTACATAGCAGTGCAGGCATAGCAAATGTGTATAAGTGTCAGGTGAACCTCTCATCCTATGTACACCCACAGTAACAATCACGTGTGCCCCCGGGTAGAAATTTACAAAGAATAGCTGCCCCCTGTATGTAGAAATGTTGATAAGTCTATGCAAAGTGTCTCATGGAAACCCTGCAGGCACAGCATGATCCCTGTTGATGTATGACACAAAGGTGAGGCCTGCTGTAAAAATACAACTTGATTTTCCATACACATATAGTATAAACGTCTATACCGGGCGTGCTCACACACTCCAACAAATATAGTGGATTTCATTCAGCATCACACTGAAAGGTCATACTGGGCATGCTCACACACTTAAATCAACGAAGCAAATGTCAGGCAACAACATACTGAAAGGTCATACTGGGCATGCTCACACACTTATGCCAAATACGGAGGTGATAATAAGGGATCTCTGGACAAATGTGGATAGACATCTCTACTTCCAGAAGCACATTCACAAAGTTGTCAGAAAATCATGCTATGTGTTCACACAAACTGCCAAGGTCTGTGCATGTAGGTCAAAGGAAGTTCCCACTACTCATCAGTCATCAGACCCATTAGAGAGTACCACAACACACTTGTGATGTATCTGACTAGGCACGTTCAGCAGCCAGAAAGACCATTGAAGTACCCTAACAAGACGATTACTGGCCTCAAACAGTTGCCCCATGCAGCAAGACTGAATGTAATCCAATCTGTACTCTGTTGCATACTGTCTACTCAGGAGATCTCTGCCCAACAGACAAGTCCATGTCATGGCTACACTGAGATCTGTTCTGAGTTACAGCTCAATGGCACTAAATATACCGACCCAACTGATATTGCCAGCATCCTGACAGATAGGATCAGTGTTAACTTTACCCCCCTCTCTCCCATGAAAGAGCACATCTCTATAATGGAAGACTGCAAAGTTGCTGTCATCACGGCTGCACAGGTAAAAAACACTCTCCAAAGCCAGTATCACAACATCCATGGGACAAGATAACTTCATAGGCTGTGTTCCACACAAACCACAGAATGAACAGGCACCACACTGACGTACCATGTGCAGTCATAGCCTCACCTCATGCTTTGTGCCTGCTGAATGGTGCACAGTGACGGTTATCCCACTACACAAGGGTGGAGACACCACTGACCCCAGGAACTAGCGCCCCATTAGCCTGATGAGCCCACTTTTCAAGGCCATGGAATGTATCATCATACAACATATAAAAAATTACATTGGTAATCCCCAAACCCTGACCACAGCCATGTTGGGTTTGTAAAATGCAGATCATGTCTCCTAAACATGATAGCTGACATTGAAGCAGTTAGCAGAACTGTAGACAAGGGTAAGGTGGTCCACACAGCCTATATTGATCCTGTCATGGCTTACAACACCACCCCACACTCTGGAAATATAGATAAACCCACTAAACTAGGTATAAATTGCTATGTCATAAGATGGGTTGCCAACAGGCCTACTGACAGAACACACACTGTGAAAGTAACTGACTCCAAGTATGACTTTGGACCAGTGACGAGTGCAGTACCACAAGGTCCAGTCCTGTGTCTTGTCCTGTTTAGTATCTACTTCCCTGAAGTAAACTTTAACATGGAAGGTCTGTGGCTAATGAAGTTTCGAGAGGACTGCAAACTAGGAGCCATAATTGTAAACACTAAAGATGTGGACATCCTACAAAAGGGCCTCACTGAGACAGATGGCTGTTGTCAAAGCCATTTGCTCTAGCTCAATGCCAAAAGGTGCTTTGTCATCCACTTTGTTAAAAACTCTGTAGCCAAGAACTACAACATAGGCGGTAGTATACTTAACACTGAAAGTGTGACAAGAGATCTTGGGTCACAGGTGGACAGTGGACACAACTGTGATAATCATATCCCCACAGTAGTCAGGAAACCCTGCTATGTGGCACACCTCATCACAAAATGTGTCTCATGCAGAATAGAAGAGGACATTGTTCCCCACTACTCATCACTCACTAGAACTATAATAGAGTACAATGCCACTTTTGCTATGTACCTCACAAGACAACTACAACAACTGGAAAGCCTGCAGCAATACCTCACAAAGAGCATTAGCAGCCTGAAATACATGCCATACACAGACCATCTCAAAATGCTCCATCTGTACTCCCTTGCATATCGCCTACTCAGATGTGTTCACTGCCTAACATACAAAGCTATGTCAAACGCAGAGCTGTTGGACATGCTCCACGTAAAACACTTACAATCCCTCTGACCTTTGGACCCAAAACCACGAGTGAAATACAAAGGGAAGGGGTGTACCCATATACCTTATGGATACTTACACCTTCAGGTTAATGGCACAGCATGAGGCCTTGGAGACCATGCAAGTGCAACTAACATTGGGAAAAGCTGCTCATCAGATTGTAGCCTGCTACAGATCACCTACCTTGTCTCAGGAACATCACTCAGTATTCTTGAGAACAGTGGAAAATATAAAGGTCCTATCAAACACCATTATATGAGGTGATTACAACTACTCAAACACTGAGTGGGAGAATTACTCGTGTACACCATCCTTTGCCCAATGTTTCCTAGAGTTTAAAAACTTAACACCCTGGAACAGCTGGTCACCATGCCCACTAGAGGTGACACCATACTGGACATGATCATCACCAAATTGGGGTACCAGTGTTCCACAACAGAGATAAAACCGTCGCTGGTAATATCAGATCATAAGGTAATCACACTGGACATCTACAGCCCGCCCCTCAACCCAGTCAATGAAACCACCGTGAAGACATTTTCAAAAGCAAACTGCACACGTCCCAAGACCAAAGTGGAAAGTTCCAAAGCCCTCATGCTATAGGATAATGGTATACAATCTACCATATCATTTACAAGTGCATCCTATGATCATCTACAGGGATGCATGGATCGAGACATCACAAATAAAACCAAGATGCACTCCTCCAAAAATAAGAAAACAATCTGGTGGTTGTTGCCCATAAATAAGCTAGACAACAGAAGGAGGAAATTAATACCTGATAGAGCCAACTTCACTAAAGGAAAGGCATCATTGATCATTATTAGGAAGAAACAATGATCGCTCATAAAATAATTCAATGACAGTTTCTAAAGACAAATTGCCAAGGAATGTAAGAATAACAACCACAAAGCCTGTGGTAACTATACCAGACATGTAGGTGTCAATTTCCAAATATGCTGTCAGCTACTGACAAATGGCAAGAAATACACTGAACCAACTTTCATTGCCCACATCCTGGGGGACAAGTTCAGTGTAAACTTCTCCCCATCACCCCCAAAAGGGCCTGTGTCCATCACAGAAGGATGCAGAGCCCCAGACTTCATGGACATACAGGTAAAGACAGCCCTCCCCAAAGCCAAGAACACAGCATCAATGGGACTGGATGGTGTCCCAGGCTGCATCTTACACTAGGCCCAAAAGGAACTACACCCTCACTTACATTCACTGCCCAGACTCAATCATACCACAGGCTATGTACCCAAAGAATGGCATACACTAACAGTCATCCAGCTCCACAAAGGGGATGCCACAACAGAACCTGGAAAACATTGCCCTATATGTCTACTCAGCCTGGTCTACAAAGCTATTGAGCAAATTGTCATGGAACCCATAAACAGAGACATTGGGGACCTCCAGACACTGGACTCTACACAACCTCGCCTTGTTAAAGGCAGATCCTGCCTCCTAAACATAGTTGACTTATTTCAAACAGTTACCAAAGACATAGATGGAGGTGAAAGTAGTCCACACAGCCCACCTGGACCTCACTAAAGACCTTTTACACCATTCCCCACTCTGTCATCATGGACACGCTTACCATCTTGAACATTAACAGCTATGTCACAGGATGAGTGGCCAAGTGGCTCACAGATCAACTATGTCACAGGATGGGCGGCCAAGTGGCTCACAGATCAAACACCCATGTTCAGAGTTGTGGGTGCCATGTCCGACTCTAAGCCAGTCACAAATGGCATCCCACAGGTCTTGGTCCTGGGACCCCACCTGTTCAGTAGACACTGCTCAGAGGTACAGGCAAGCACGGGAGGAGTATGGCTGAACAGGATTGCAGATGACTGCTAACTGTGGTCCATAATCAACTCTATGGCTGACATACACATCCTCCAGAAGGTGCATACAAAGACAGATACCTGGTGTCAAAACAATGCCCCAAGCAGAATGCCAAAGCATGCATAGTTATCCCCTTTGGCTAAAACAAAGTGCAAACAAATTACCACATAGGTGGTACTCCAGTATGTATGGAGAAAGTCATGAAGGCCTTGGGGACACAGTTAGATAGTAAACTCTCCTTTGATGATCACATGGCCAAAGTGTTTAGACATTCCTTCTATGTAGCCCACCCAATGTCACCTAATGTAACCCACTTTGTCTAGTTTGATGATGTCACCATCCTACAAATATACCTGTGGAAAGAAAAATTCACAGTAATGTGTATAGCATATTGTGTAAATGCGTACACTTGTAGTATCATAAACCAGTTAAGTAGGGGTTTGAATCCTGCACTTGACAAGTTTGTGTGTGATCTCTTTGGAGAGGAGCAACCCTTTTGTAGAGTACTCAAACACCTTAAAAGTGGTATACTAATCTTTGTCTGGTCTGATGAAGTCACCATCCTACAAATATACCTGTGGAAATGAGAACTCACAGTAATGTGTATAGCATATTGTGTAAATGTATACTCTTGTAATATCATAAACCAGTTAGGTAGTGGTTTGAATCCTACACTGGGCAAGTGTGTGTGTGTGATCTCCTTAGAAAGGAGCAACCTTTTTGGAGAGTACTTAAACACCTTAAAAGTGGTATACTAATCTTTGTCAGGTCTGATGATGTCACCATCCTACAAATATACCTGTGGAAATGAGAACTCACAGTAATGTGTATAGTGCATCATGTAAATGCATATTCCTGTAGTATCATAAACCAGTTAGGGAGGGTTTTGAATCCTGCACTTGCAAGTGTGTCTGTTTGTGTGTGATCTCCTTGGAGAAGAGCAACCTTTTTGGAGAGTACTCAAACACCTTAAAAGTGGTATACTAATCTTGTCAGGTCTGATGATGTCACCATCCTACAAATATACATGTGGAAAAAAGACCTCATAGTAATGTGTATAGTGTGTCGTGTTAATGCATACTCCTCTAGTATCATGAAGTAGTTAGGTAGGAGTTTGAATCCTGCATATGGTGAGTTTGTGTGTGTGCTCTATGTGTGTTACACTGTTGGTCAATTTGTTGTGTGTTTTGCTTTTACTACTGTATGACATATCAGTATGACAACAGTATGTGCATTGCACATGTGAGGTAGCTGTGTGGCAAATACAAATACGTACATGTGACCTCAATTATTGCATGTGTGGGAACCCTGCTTTCTCCAAGAACACAGCTGTCATCTTTTCCAGAGTGTGCTGCTGCTTTCCAGACCTTAGGTCACATATGTATGCTTGTGACAAGGCCAGCCACTGCAGTGATCCCTGGCCTAGGTCATCTGTGTCAGACACACTCATTATGGTTTCTAATGAATTGTGTGAGTGAGGGTTTATGGCCAAGGTATATGTCAGACCTGTTCAAACGCAACAAAGTCTGTCAATGATGGCTATTCATTATAGGTGTACAACAACCTTTGTGGATATGCATGCAGACCCCTTATTGCTTATGTGATCCACTGAGAGATTTAAAAATACCTTTGGAAATGTGATTATCAAAGGAGAGATGGCATACCACTTGGTTGCATGTACACATCGGTACCTGTTCTTCATGTTGGTGGCTACTACCTATGTGGTATTGTGGGGATACTAAGTTCCGTAAAGGTGGATGACTATGCTTTGGTTGGCTTATAGCTTTACAGCATGGGTTTGACAACAGGGATCTGTCTGCGTGATACCCTTGTGGAGGATGTGTGTGTCATCTGGAGAATGCATTATAGGCCATAGTATGCATTACCAGACGTGGACGGACATATCCCTACTGTGATTGCTTGTACCTAAGAGAGCTATATGCCAAACAGGAGTGGTCTCAGTAATGGGTGCAGGTGAATACCACTGGTTACTGGCATAGTATAGTACCTGAAGGATCCAAATGTTACTGTGTGTCCTACATCTGTGTGTCAGTTGTCAAGACATCATCTAACGATTGGTTATGGTCAGGCTGTTGAAGTTATGTATACTACCAGAATGCAAAACAATGAAAGATAGTAACAGTGTCACCCACAGTACAGTGTCAAACCATGTCATACACACATGTGTAGTCAAGTTCTGAAATATGTGTAGTACAATGCATACTGACCACCAATAGAAACTATGGAGTGTTACTGTGTAATACAGGGCATGTCACCCTGCCCATGTGTCCACTATGCACGTACATGCAGACAGTGCACCTCCACCATGTTCACAAATGTACACCTGCAAATCTGTGCCATACACATCCCACACATACTGTCCACTCTCTAACACATGCTGCCAATACTACACACATTAGCCAAGTGGCATGTGGGTGGAAAATACACTACTGGAACTAACCCTGGTGTAAACATTACTACATTAACAATCATAGCTTAAATGCATCATGCCTGCTCAGCTACACCTTCAAGCATATCATTACGCTCTACTGCTGACAACATGCTAACATTGCTATACTGCTATAAAGTCACCCTGTGCATCAGCACCATGGTAGCCTGTTTCTGCATCGATGTTACAGATGACAGGAGGTGGCACAGATTTCATCATATGCACAGGGTGTGTTGTTGGTTTGACAGGGGGCTACAGTGAGCCATACAATCGACGTATTTGTGTGTGTGTGTGTGTGTGTGTGTGTGTGTGTGTGTGTGTGTGTGTGTGTGTGTGTGTGTGTGTGAGGGCCAGGAGTACTGGTATGGGCCAATGTTGATGTAATGTGTGCGGGTATGTGTTAGCCCTAGGTGTCTTGTTCATGTGTGTGTGTCTGCATGCACACAGTTCCACCATGTGGCTGCCATATATGGGTATTTGTGGGACAGCCACAGACTGTACCTGCCAGGCTTTACAGATCACCGTCTCTGGCCACGGATACGGTACCTGTGACTGGCAGGGGTACTACTGACACTATCAGGTACTAAGCCAGACTGGGTATTATCCCCAGAGGTAGATGGATGTACACTGGACCCAGGTCCCTGCTGAGACTGTCCAGAGCCACGTGCACGTGGTCTTCTAGGACGGTCTATGGACAGCCCACCCCCAACATTGCTGGGGCTGGTACTGGCACTACGGGAGCAGCTGTGACTTCAGGGACATCCGTGGCAACTGCCAGCTGCTGATGTTGCTGGCATACGTCCACGTTGATGACTCAACTGTCCCGCACTGTCCTGACACATGGACATGACATTGTGGAGGACATCTAATGTCTCACCCCAACGTCTATCAGTGACCTCAGTGTAATTACAGATGGCACCTGCTAGGTCACGGATACTGTCAATTACGGCGGTGTTATGTGCCCTCTGTGCCCTTAGTCCCTGTCTGGTGTACCGTTCCATACGTGCCTGTGCCTCCATGAGAGCCTGGAACATGCGTGAGGTTGTAAGACCTGTGGCACTTCTGCCAGTGGCATGATGAGCATCAGTGCTCCGATGAGAACCCCTGGACATCTGCCTATGTGGTACCCTTCCAGACATCTGGGTATGGCTGCTGTGTCGGGATGCGTGTGCCATAGATACCACACTGTCCTGGCCAATGCCGGCTGTACGCTGTCCCTCAGCTAAGGGCATTGGTGATGGATGTATTGGCAGTATGACTGTCTGCATGGATGGGGTGGACACTTGTGTACTGTTGATTGGTGGCCCAACGACAGACCCTGGCAAACATGCCTGTGCCTCAACACACCTATCATCATTATCACTATTATGCTCAGTGACTTCAGTTTCCCTGCTGCAGTGAACCAGCCCAAACTCAGCACCTTTGAGAGGAAGACAGGAAACACACTTTATGACCTGTACATGATGTCGGCACACATGCACACATGCACACATGCACACATGAACACATGAATACATGAACACATGCACACATGCACACATGAACACATGAATACATGAACACATGCACACATGCACACATGAACACATGAACACATGCACACATGTACACATGCACACATGCACACATGAACACATGCACACATGCACACATGAACACATGCACACAAATACACTCCTCACTAAAACAGATACACACACACACACACACACACACACACACACACACACACACACACACACACACACACACACACACACACCACCAGCAATCCAGAACATACTCAATAGCGTGTGATGTGGGGTACAGTATCACAAGCCAAACATTTATGTCAAACGTGTCAGCATGCAGGACGTGAGTTGCTCAACAGCATGCAGTGTGAGTGTAGACAGGCCTTGCTAATAACAGTATACATGGCTTTGATGCATGTGTGTTTTTGTTCAGTGATTGGCCTCACCCTGGAACGCAATGTGTACATGGACACAACATTGCTGTGCAAGTATTAAAAGCTCTGCAATGTCCTGTGCACCATCACTCACAGGTATACATACCATGGCTGGATGTGTATCTGTGTGTCACATAGACATCCATTTCTGATTAGAGCGTCTGTGTCTTTAGCAGATAATTGTGGACACAGGTTTAGCACATGCATGCTATGTATACACACAGGATAAGTGGTGCATGTATACCTGACAGAATACCATTGCTCAACATAGCCATTGTACAGTGGTTATGGTGAGTGTAGGACATATTGTGGACATGCCAGTGCCAGCCATGACATGGCATGCTACAACACAACTGCAACATTAAACATCACACATACACAATGTGTGTCATGTGACCTATACACTCAATAGCATTACACGACATATGTGTGTCACTTTGTACAAATGGTGATTGCTATGCATATTGTGTATAGGTGCATATGTTTGCACACACACAACATTGAGGTGCATAGGAATTAGTGATATGTTTAGTACTGTGGCCACTGTAACTGGATGGGGTGTAGTACCATGAGCCATCATCATGCAGCATCATGTGGTCACTCAAGGCTCCTAATGTGTGCCAGACCGGCACATAGCATGCTGTACCTGAACTGCAGTACCATGGCTACATTCACCATTTCACAGCCAGTTGTTACATGGGTTGGAAAGGTGCCCAATAGGGGGCATTGCCTAACATGAATATATTATGCGTTGAAGAGTGTCGCACAGCCACATGAGAGGCATCTACCCCTCAGGTATATTATGTGTGCTGTGTGGATGACATTTGGGATACTGAAGTGTGACCTTACATTGGGTGTCTGAATATGACATGTGTAGCATGTTAACGTGTACTGCATATGACACAGTTGTGTATGTTGTGTGCATGTGTATCGACTCTGCCTATCCAATGTCCACTACAGTGTTGCCACAATTGTGTGGGATGCTCTGTGTATTTCATGTGTTTGAGGCAGCTACTCACATTACTGAGATGTGCATAGTCTCACAGCAAACATGCACAGCATGCATTATGCGCAGGTGTGTGATGTGTACATGGCCAACACCTCACCTATGACATGCACATTTAATTAGCAATATTAAATGTAGAGCACACTCACCAGCATGGGTCCGCTGCCTTGCTGTCACACCAGAGGGACCTACAAGGATATGAGACAGTTTGTCAGTGGCAACAACTGTGGCATTGCTACTGTGTGTTTGCAATCTTACAGTAGTACAATGGTTGACAGTCACAGGCCTGCAGATTATATTCCTAATTATTATTATTGCACAACACTAGGCACCACAGCTTCTAACTACACAGTACACCTCTCACATAAGCATGATCGACCAGTAGAGGTAGCAGTAGTGTACAGCTATGCCATGATACCTGCACACTCCATGTCAACTTGCTGGGTGGCTCTGGCCTCCATGATGATACATGTTAGTTGTAGTTGTTGTTGTTGGCCAGGAGCCACCTGGCTCAGGAGCAGCTCCTCCACTCTGGTGAGGGGGGGTGGATGGCTACCCCACCACCTGTAGCAAGCTGTTGTCTATGGATATCAGACGCACACTGCCAGACATGTCTAATTAAATCACTGCAGTGATGGTGTACCTGCTCATATGTCAGGTTATGCATGCCTATGTCATTTACCCAACGGACAAGATCTTGCCATAGTGCAGTCTGCTCATGCTGGTCCTGGCTGATTCTTGAGAACAGCAGGGCATAGTGCTGAACCAAGGTGGCTGTAATCAGTTCCTCCTCTGCTGGGCTATATGAGGGATTACGATGGTGGGCCATGACCCTGGATGACAATGAAACAATATGTGTGAGCAAGTCATGTGGCACACAACATTCTAAAGTACAGATATCAATTAACTGCCATATATAGCCACCTATTGGCTGTCAGAGGATACACACTTTCAATACCACATATCAGTGCTCAACCCACAACTGCCTGACAGTGCCTGGCACACTCTATATATCAAACCATGTTTTGCACAGCAACAAAGATAAACCAGTATGTAAGACTATACAACAATACATGGCACACTGTATGCAACACAATGCACCACCTAGCCACAGGGGGTATATATCAAGCTAATGCATAAAGTAACATGTAATCCATTGCAATGATTGTAAAGTCCAGTTACAGTATTACCAGTATACCACACTAGTCATTGATGGCAAACCCCTGCCTAACATATGTGCACATTCATTAATATAGGTGGCATACTGCTGTACTAGACTTTACATGTTGCTAGATATGCACCTATATCCTGTAACACACATATTACCGAGGCCATGGTGCAGGCATACACACACACACATTAGACATACATACCAGACACAAAGGCAACCCACATGACCTTTACCTGTGTACCATACAGTACTGTGTGTCAGTGGTTACAAAACCTTATGCCTGAGGTATGTCATCTGTGAGGACTACGGGGAACACACAAAACAGTGGTTCCAAGAAATGTGGACATATACCATACTGTGCTGTTTAGGCATACAGCTTCAGGTAGTACTACAGTTCATACAGGGGTTGGATTCACCAGCAGTGACACTCGATAAGCATACATGTACTGCTGTAGCCTACAATGGGACACCCCAGTCGACACCAATGGACTACGTCAGACCGTATGGCATACTGCTTTTTCTGCCTAGCAATAGCATACACATCTTTTGCTGGGATCACAGCTAGGACACATAATACCATGACAGAAACACATTCACCATCACACTCAGTCAACCTCACATAGCAATTATTGCAACAAGTACATGTGGGTGTGTATCAGTTCATAGGTAGGTTATAGGCTATTGGCCCTAGGGCCTATAGATGTCTAGCCATACGCTACCCTGGCCTTTGACACACAGGTAATTTAATTTCACGTGGCCCTGTCAAGCAGAGCCACAGATGTGATTCCTGGGGTGTATTTCCTATCTCCCATACAATCAACAGGATTATTTATGACGACTGCTAATTAGGAGCTTTGTTTGCTATTGATAGGTGGTTTGTTCCAGAATATGGGATGTCTCTGAGATAGGGATCTATCCCTCCAGCATGTGCTGTTTATTGAGATGACAAGGTTTAGGTCCCTAGAGGGTGTAGCCTGTAGGGATTGTGATCTGTTTACATGGAGCATGTCCAACAGCTCTGGGTTTGACATAGCTTTGTATGTTAGGCAGAGGTCACCTCTGGGTAGGCGGTATGCGACACAGTCTAGCTGTGGTTTTGTGAGACGGTCTGCATAGGGCATCTGTTTGAGGCCGGTATTACTCTTTGTGAGGTATGTCTGTGTCCTTTCCAGTTGCTGTAGATGTCTTGTGAGGTACATACCACATGGGGCATTGTACTCTATAATGGATTTTATGTGTGTGGAGTAGAGGGGAACACAGACCTATATTTCCCTGGATGACACACCTTTTGTGATGATGTGTGCCACGTAGACAGATTACATGACTAGTGTGGCACTGTGATTATCAAAGGGGAGACTACTGTCCACCTGTGTCCCATGGTCTCTTATCACACCTTCGATGTTAAGTACACTACCACCTATGTGGTAGTTAATGGGTACTTTGTTTTTGCAAGGAGGGATGCCAATGCAGTGTCAACATTGTGCTTGAGTCCATGGCTTTGTCACCAGGCATCTGTTGCAGTAAATATGACCCTGTCTCTCTCTCTCTCTCTCTGTATATATATATATATATATATATATATATATATATATATATATATACATATATATATATATATATATAAACCAAAAAGGTGTGTAAAAGAGTGTCAACAACCACTAATAACATCCAATGAACCACTCCTTGAGCCAAAAACCTACGACCACCATATAACAAACACCTTTATTCAGGCCATATAAAATGATCCACTGTACACAAAACGAGTCAGCAATCCAACAATTCAAAATGGTAAAATAATCCACAGGATAGGTCAAGTGCTTTCGTCGATAGACTTCATCAGAACAATTAATAGTAGGTACTAACACCATTTTTATATGTACCTAGTACCATCAATTGAAAAGAACCAATTCAAAATTAAAGTGACAGTGTGTTTTTAACCTTAAAAACTTAAACTCCCCAAACAAAACTATTTATCTTATAAAACATTCATTCAATTATACAAATCTTTTTAATAAAAAAATCTTTCTAATAAAAAATGTATTATTCTGAAAAATGAAGTTTTTTAAAAAATGAAGTTTTTTTAAAAAACTGAGGTTGTCAAGGTTGAATGAAAAGTTAAAACCAGTATCAAAACTGTGTTGCTCAATATCTCAATTCAGGTTTTAAGCTGATGTGTTTGTTTAAACCTGGGGGAACTGTTGCATTTAACCTCAACTGCCATCTAACCTCAGCCCGAAGTAACTGATTTCCCCAGTCACCCCCCCTAAAGTTCTTACCTACAATTTCCAAAATACCAAATCTAAAAACATGGTCAGCATGGCTAACTTTAGTGTGTTTATATAGGGCGTTGTTGTCATCCTTTTTCAAAATACTATACATGTGCTCGTATATTCTCCTACTCAAACGACTTTCTGTTTTTCCAACATAAAAGTGACCACAGGTCTGACAAACGGCTAAATATATTAAGCCCTGAGAGGTACATGTACCTGCCACAAAGTTGACTATTATTTGGTTAGGTCCAAGTGAAACAGAGGGAGTGTCAATGAAAAATTTACAATAATCACAGGCCCCACATTTGTGAGTACCTCTTCTAAGACTTCTTTTATCAGATGTTGGATTTTCTAAAAGGTTCTTTAGGTTCCTATTCACCCGATATGTAAATTGAGGGCTATCACCAATATTTTTAAGCAACTCTGTATTCCCTTTAAACATCGTCCAGTTGTTTTTAATTATTTTTAACACATTGTGATGTCTCACCATAGGTTAATACCATGGTTTGTGTAAAATCTATATCTACACGTATATCTTGACTAACCTTCTCCTCATCTTCACCTAATAGTGGTTTAAATCTAGTACCCCATTCGAAACACACCTGGTCCTTTATGTTGTTAATAAAACTCAATGGGTAACCTCGAGCCCCAAACATGTTGACCAGTTTTTCCACCTCTAGTTTGAATAGATCAAAATTTGAACACATACGGGCAACTCGCACCAATTGCCCTTTTACTATGTTCCTCTTCACAAATATGGGGTGGCTACTTGAAAATTCCAAATAGTCATTGGAAAATGTTGGTTTTCGATATACACATGAAGTGAAACTGTTAGTACTCTCTTCTTAAATTAGTTTCACATCTAAATAATTGATGGAAGAATTTCCACTGTCACCAGTGAATTTAAAATAATCACAAATTCCATTCAAATAATCCAAGAATGTATCGTGTAAGTCACCACCCTTCCACAAAATAAAAACATCATCCAAAAATCTGAGGTAAATTGACCAATTTCCATTGTAAGGTGACCCAAAAATGTACTCCGTTTCCCATTTAAACATAACAAGGTTGGCAAACAGTGGGGCACAACTGTTTCCCATGGCTACACCCCTTGTTTGTCGGAAAAACTCACCACCAAAACAAAAAAAGTTGTTTTTAAGAATCACTTCCATCAATTCCAGAATGAAGTTGATCATACTGTGACTCAAACTAGTTTTTTCCACCAAAATATCATAAAAGAACTCAAGCCCCTTGTCATGTGGTATTGAGGTAAAAAGGTCAACCACATCTATGGTGGAAAAACAAACATTTTTGTTGTAGTACTGTCCCTTAATCCTCCTGAGAAAATCCCATGAGTCAATTAAAATATGGTCAATAGGTACCAATATATATATATATATATATATATATATATATATATATACACACATAACTATCTATATATATATATATATATATATATATATATACACACACACGCACACATACATATAAACATATATTGGTGTACATATTAATTATACATATAGGCACATATACAGTCCACCTTTCATGGTGGGAATATTAAGTATGCGAAAGTTGTGAGGTATACAGTCATGTCATAATATTGCACAGTGTTGTGTGGAATGCATTGAAGGCGTTCTCAGCCCATGTAGCTTTAGCAGGCCTCACTGGCTGCAACACTGCAAACCTGACGAATCATACCCACAGCGTTTAACCACCACATGTCATATACTAGCACTGTATGCTGTCTGGTTTGCCACACACTACAACCTACATAGACATATGCACATAACAACCTTCAACAACATGTATATGTCCACCTTTCACAAACAGTTGCAGTATGTCCCTTGCTCTATGCACATGTACAGATGCTAATATATCTGACACAGACAGATCTCTCCGTATGTGTGTGTCATACACACACAAGGACCACACTGTTGTAAGTCCGTGTACCTCACGGCTGACCTGTTGGGCCTTGCTGCAACATGAACAGGTGTCACATGTGAACACACAGTAATATTAGAGGGTGTATATATAGCTGCAAATGCTAGATTAGCATACTATACTGGTACAGCTGTGGCCAATGCTAAGCTACACATTAATATGACTATCATGCATTTGTTACTCTGTCACATCCATGTTTATATAACTGTATGCGCTACTTATACTTCTTGTATCTGATGCTGGGGGTGTAGCCAGTGATTTGAATGTTGTACTCAGACCTGAATGTTGCCACTTCCAGTACACAGTTGTCAGTGTAGAATTCTACTCACCCCTACAAATGCTAACACAAGATACATGGGAGTATGTAGTTTCTTTTCTACTTATACAATTAGCTGCCATACATACGTAGTCATTGAGATGTTTTTATTTGGCACATGAACTGTTTGTGAACAGCTATACTGTGAATATTAATGTACTCACTTCTGCACAATTTGTGTTTTTTTTGCTGACATTAGCACAGGATGCTCATGAAAACTGGACAATTCCAGTACTGAGTATGCCTACCTACATCCTTGCTGGACCTTGAACACACAGGTATTTTGTACATTTGGGTGGGGATTGTCCTGCTATGATACTGTGTGGGGGTTGTAAAGTGCTGCTGTAACATTATTTACTGCTAAAATGGCTGGTTCTGTTATCACAGTCATGTAATGCAATTCCACAACAACTGCTGGTAAAGTTACACAGAACAGGTTTTGTGTTATGGCATTCCTATCTTTCCTTTACATTCACTCATTCTGATGCATGATATATATATTTTAGCAACAACCTGCTGTATATCTACTGTGGCTTAGTGGTACTTCATGCAGTCTAGTGTGTCCAAGGTCCGGAGTTCGAGACTGACAGTGGTGTTTTATTTTGCTGCTTAGCGGAACAAGGGCACTCACATGCAGGGTGACTAAGGCACTTTTAAGCAGTTGTAAGCGGGTTTGCGTGGGTTTGCATGAAGCTTAGCAATACTTAGCTAAGCGCACACAAGCGCACACTCGCGCAAACCCACTAACTACTGCTTAAAAGTGCTTACCCCCGTTAACCCCCGCGCTCATTTCTTTGAAAGAAAAGAAAATGGGGAGATAGGAAAGTGGTGAAAAAGGGGCACAAAGAGGGAAAGACAGTAGGGAAAACAGCTTGGGATGTGCAGGACGGGTGTAGGGAAGGTCCATATCTGCCCATTTCTTTAACAGCAACAGCTGTGCATATACTAGTAATTTGGAGGGAAATTTGAAACCTTCCACCCCTGAGAGAAGGATGAGGACAACGAAGTATGTTGTACTGCCAATTAAATTTCAGTTTATGTGTCCAGTGGACATGTGTGCAAAATGGGCAGCTATGTATGGGGCGTATTTTTTTTGTGGGAGCAGATTGCCCATTTTTTTTTCAGGTGAGAGTGGAATGTAGGGTAAGGGATGTAGGTATATTTTGGGAGGTAGGTTAGGGAGGTAAACAGACAAGACAAACAAGACACATACAGGGGCGGAATATGACACATGGGTGGGTGAACACCATTGACGGGGAAGGATGTTTGGAAATCGCAAGTCCACAGATGGCAACAGTGGAACTGAGATCCCCACCCATGGGCAGTCACCACTGCACCTTCACAGCCCAGAGGGTGGCTGTGCTGGGGGCTGTGTAGGAAGAGCAGACTCACCCATGAGTTGAGCCACTCTTGCCTCGACTGGCATAGAGGATCAGCGACTGAACACTCGATCTCCCTATGCACCACAGCCCAGACCGTTCAGAGGGTGATAGGTAGCCCTCCTCTGGCCACGCTTGCACGGGGGGACCAGCCCCATCCCCTGCAGCACTTCCACCCAAAGGTGGCACAGGACCAACGGAGGAGGAGGTCCCGGGCTGGGCACCGGACCTGCTGGTGGCAGGTGCCATCGCCAGCTGAGGTGGGACAGGTGGGTCCGCTGGGACCGGCGTTCCCATACGTTCTATGTTTAGGAGGATGTAATGACAATATGGGTTAGTAATAGCCAACAGCATTACAATTTAGTTGTAACAGCATACAGTAGTGTTCCCATTAACCCAATACACCAGAGTTCCAACAGTTGAACAGCAAGCATAACACATGCATATATAGAACAACAGTGGACATTCCAACAGCATGCAGGATTGATAGGTGGCAACAGGCCACCAAGATTGTGGTATGTAAACAGGGCACATGCATCAAAGTAAATGCAGATATTTATAAACCAATAGGACATGTGTACCAACAAATGTTATGATATTAGACATACCCATTGAGGTGTGGAATTGCATTGTTTATGCACATACAGTAGGGTGTAAAAAGATACCTTCATTAACAACTTATATATACTTATAGTTTACACAACATTCCTATTGACTGCAGTTATATATCCCTTACATGTATTATTACACTAGGCAATATCCGTTAAATTGTGCAATGGGTTTTGCTAGTTCTTGATATACCTGACCTGTATCTGACATACAAACTGTCCTGGATGCAGATGTTACTGCTACATGTTTATATATTTCATTTATATTTATATATCTACATATCTGGATGTGTTCAGGTGACATTATCAAGTATATGTTAACAGCCCCCTACATTTCTAGCAGCTCACTGACATTTCTGGGGAACACAGTAACAAGCAACTCATGTGCCAGATTAACCTGTACATGCCGGCCATGAACCGACAGTTGAGGACTGTATATATGCTTAACAGCTACTGGCACTCCCTTAATCCACTTTATATGGGCCTACCCATGTGTGGGTTGACTGTGCTTAATACAACAGTACTATTTCTATAATGTAAGGATACAACAACATATTGAAGAAAGTGACACGGACACACTCCAGGAATTATACCTTTATTAATTACATTACACACTTTTCTAGTGGCTGTCTCATTTATTTGAAATATCAGTGCATGCAGAGGACTTTTATTCAAGACATATTATACCTTTATTAATGGGTTACAACACCTTTTCATGCTGTCTCACTTATTTTATATAACAGTACATGCAGAGAAGTTATTCAAGACTTATTATAACTTTATTAATGGGTTACAACAGTCTTTTTCAAGCTCTCTCATTTCTTTTATATTACAACACATGCAGAATAATTACTAACCTGCCTGGTGGCACAGCCTTAGCAGCCTATCTGCATAGGCTTGCTGATTCGCAGCACGGACACCTGCAGCTGAGAAGGGATATTGAGACATACCTATCCATAATATAGACTACAATAGCAATTCTTACATACTTCATTCCATGGCTACATACTCAGTAGTGGGGCATTTTCCATTTCATGGGCCTCCTGTATCCACTGGTTCAGTCTGTCCTCCTTGCGTCTCTTCAGGTCTGAGTAGTGGTATCTGACCTGCTCACCAGTCCGAGGGACACCTGTGGCACTGGTGAGATCAAGTGCTAGACGGTTCCAGGTTTCCGCTTTGTACTCAGTGCCTTGAAACTGGCCCTGCAGGAGTCTTGCATCATGATAATGGATGAGGAGCCAAACCATTACTTTTGATTCCTCAATGCCCCACTGCTGCGCTCGAAAATGAGAGCCTTCTCCAACACCAGCCATACTGTCTGCAAATGGGAGCTACAACCAGTTATGGCAATTATTCCTGCCTATGGAGCTTAAATATGCCTCATTTCCACACTTATTTGGGATTGACCGGTTTTGAAAAATCTCAGCTAAGCGCAAACCTGCTTAGCAATGGGTAAACTTCCATTGATATATATGAGTATGTTGGAAATGCATCCATATGTAAATTTGTCATGGCTTAGTGGTTTAGTACTGTGATTATGGTGCACAGTATCCCGTGTTCGAGGCCTGTCATTGCTTTTTATTTTACTACTGGCCAGACTGGCTAGGAGGTGTGGCTATGTTCAGTCGACTTTGCTCAACTTTGCCCAACGTTGCTCGACGTTGCTCTACATTGCCCGACGTTGACCGACGTTGTGCTAGTTAGCGCGGTGCACAGCTCTGAGCAAACATGTTTTGTTTGCTCTAATTGGCGCAATGCGCAGCTCCGTGCAAAGCCATTGTGCTAAAGCATTGCTAAGCTATGAGCAATTATACTTAACTGTGCTTAATACTAGTAAACTTTGCTTAGCAGTGCATCACATTGCTTAAGATACATTACTTATGCATTTATCAGTATGCATGACCATTCCACCTTCTTATATATATATAAAATATCGTTCACTACCACATAGGCCATTTCAATGCATTTTACTAAAATTTAAAAGGTAAATGTCAGGAATTATTTTTATGCACAGATTTCCTACAGAAAATGGGAAGGGGAGTGGCGGGACTCGAACCAGGAATGCCTCCTCTTTGTGCGAAGGCTATACAACTACGCTATTGCTATTTGGCTTAATTTGCGTATAAGTAGTTTATTATCCTCTTCGATGTCCACACTGCTAACTGTAGCTAAGCAATGGGCAAACCCGCGCATACACGCGCAAATACGAGCAGCTATCTTGGGAATAATAAAAAAAAAAAAAAAAAAAAGGAAAGCTTTACATTTTAAACTTGTACAGGGATTTAGAATGTGGGGGAGTGTAGTGTTGGGTATGTAGACATTTGAGCAGACTCGCTCATTTCAGTTGACATTTGCAGTTTAGGCACTTGCAGGGGCGTGGATATTTGGACTGCTCGGCAGTCTGACATGCCCCCTGCACTCATGCACACTCCGTATTAGCCTTAGAGTTGAGTCAGCACACCCTCATGAATATGCATGACGCGCTGACGTCATACTCTTAGACTGCAGTTTCGGAATAAGACTTAGTTAGTCTTACATGGAGGATTAGTGAATCCCGCCAGAGTCATATTTAAAATACACAGCAAGGAAAATATGAGTTTCCTGAATATATATCCATCTCAAAATGCCTTGTACGTTTTTGCTGCTATTGCACTTCTTATTACAAAAGCACCTCCCCATCTATTTTTCCAGTTTGCCCGAATACTTCGAATAGTGATGTTATCACACTTCTTTATATTGTTCATATTCCTGTTCTGGTAAAGACCATGTAAAGTATTTCTATTGCAATGGTCTTGAAATAATGTAAACCTCTCTAGTCTGATAAATATCCCCTAACCCCTTATTATATTACAATTCAGAGAAAATGAACTACTCATTGTCCTCCATGTTACATTATTTAAATGAAAAAAGCGTTTTTTTTTGCCTTTATATTTCTTCTTAGCTTTTACTGTCATTTTTCTGCAAGTTAGTCTGCACATAAAACCCAAAACTGTAGCTTCATAGCCTCTTTCTTTCTTTCATCTTGTATTTTTTGTTTAGCAGTTTCAATTAAATTTTCTTATTCTTCTATTTTATAAATAATATTACACCATATTTTCCTTAATTCCTTCTATATCTCTGTCTTCCATGACTTTACTTCCTATTAAACTAATAAATAATTGTTTCTCTAAAATTTATTGCCATTGTTACTTTAAAAGGCATCTTTATATGTACCATGTTGCCTGTTTAAAAATGTGGAAAACAGATTATTTTTCTTTAACGTTGCTTTCTTTACCAGCCATAAATTCATTTAAACTAAATGCACTATAGGGTTTACCACAGACAATCCCCTGTTATCTTTATCAGCATGAAGTATAATTCTTTTAAAATGATTCAACCAGACAGACACATTACCATAAAAATCTGATTCTAAACAAACAGGCAATGGATAAACTGTGCCAAAATTTCCCTAGTGCTAAATTCACTAAAGAATACATTTTTTCCAGAATGACAAAATATAACCTTTACATAAAGTAATTACATTTTCTGTGTTCCTCAGTATACATTGCCTTCTGATCACTATTTTAATACACCTAAGTGTTATTATTGCTATACTTCTATATTTTCCTTGAGAAATATAGGAACCAACTCATTTATGATGCCCAAAACCTTTAATCTGACTGAAATTCACCCCATCTCTACCTTATATATCTTTCATTATATACAAATATAAATTATAAGTCTTTATTCATTAACAGCAAAGAAAATATCATTTGTGTAACTATAAATTATTGTAATTCAACATATTATCTCCTAAAGTCAATGTATATCATTTGGTTTCTGATCTAAGTTTAAAAATTGCTGCCTTCATTTAAAATAAAATAATGTGGGGCTCAGTAAGCACTCCTGTCAGCATTTTTATCTTCCATCCTACCCATCTAGTTACTGGGTCTATATTAAAATCCCGAAAGGCCTTAACAGTGAATGTATGTACATCGACACATAAAGGTCGATGTACACAAACAGCGAAACACATAATTGGTGAAAATCACAACACCGGACGTGTTGTGTCAAGCAAGAGCACCTCACAGGTACATTCAAACTAACATAAAAAACTGAAATTAACCCACTTTTGCAGGGGGGCAAGCCCCTCTGCACCTCCCACACCCCCCACTATTTAAATATACCAACTCTGAGACCACACTACATTGGGAAAAATGTATATATTTCCTTTCCCCACGATCACGCTGCTGGCTAAACAAATACATTTGGCATTGTGATTTTCACCGCTTACGTGTTTCGATGTGTATGTACATTGACCTTTATGTGTCGATGTACATACATTCACTATTAAGGCCTTTCGGGATTTTAATATAGACCCCTAGTTACTATAGGCCTTAACAAAATAGTATCATAAAATGTGATTATAAATGTTCTTACTCTAATCCCAAATCATGTGTCCAAAATCTTTATCAACCATTTATGAACAATATTGTCCTATACCTTTGTTATATCACACCATTAAGCTCCCTTTTTGTTTTTCCATAATTTCTTAATTTTATGAATAATGTTCGTAATTGTTATTAACAACTACTGCATGTTTCTAGCATTTTCTATACTATACATTCCTCTCCTAATACCTTATGTAACAGTTATTCTCTTCTAGCATGCATAATCCTTGTTAATTTATACTTTGTGTTGCATACGACAATACATGTGTACTTCATTGTATTTTCTTTGCCATTATCTCTCTATATGAACTTAGCACTAATGTTCAGATCTTGTAAAACTTTGACTGCAAAACTAATGTGAAGATTTCTACTTGATTAGCTGGCATATCTTTATAAAACTCCTATATAAGTCCCTTCATACCAGATACCCTTTTAGATGTTCTTCCTTCAAAACATTCTACTTTATTATCTAGAATGTATTTCTATACTTGTTGCTTCTTCTGATCATTTACTAGCATTCCAGTAACATTCCTTCATATTAATAATTTTATCAGCTTATTATTATCTTTCACATGCATATTCTAAGTTAAAACTAGTTTTCCAACATCATTTTAATATGTTATCTACAAACATAACCATGAATCTTAACATGTTCATTTGGAGATTGTCTTCCTATAAATTAAAAGCATCAATCGCATTATCTTGTTTTATACACTAATCATGTATTTTTTTATATTTATTACTTTTCTTGTTTCTATATTCTTCTGCTTCAGTTTGAACTAATGTCTGTCAGCTTTGTGAGCTGAATATCTTCTTGCATTAGACCCTGATGTATACCAATGCTGCCAGTCTTTCTTTGTGTACAGATTGCCTCTTTTGTAAATAGATCCATTTTGTTTCATTAGTTGTAAACCTTTGCTTTTTAAAATTCATAGAATGTTCTTTCTACTGCTGGTATCCACCCCACTATATTCTAATATGCAATTAAATCACCAGCCTAAATGACATTTGTGTTCACAAGAAAGTATACTTCTAGATTTTTAAGTCATTTGAGTCTTGCAATTTCTTTTGTAGCTGCATATGTATTGTATAATCTGTCTCATATCTGATTAGCAATCACAGGTTATGGTCCTATTAGATTTTTCCATGGTAATATACTCAGTTTAATTAAAAAAAATCATAACTTTTTAAATTGTTATAGGTATACCAGAACACATCTCCAGCCCATTGGATCTCAGCTTTCCTCCTTTCTTCAGATGTAATAAATTTTATGTTTGTAAAAAGTTATGTAAACAAGCTGTTTCTATAGTCACTACAAGACAGTAGGCCTTCATACATTTGCAAGTTGTACTTAAAGTTAATGCTAAAAAAGATACAATCACTTTTTAAATTGTGTTTTGTTTGGCTTCAGCTTTCTTACCCTTTTACCAACTCTCTTATCTACTATTCCAGAATCCTCCATTTCTTCCTCTTTTTCAAATTGTTCTCCAGTTTCTAACTTAAAACAGAAAACAATTTATCTTGCCCTAT
This sequence comes from Protopterus annectens, assembly GCF_019279795.1. Lineage (NCBI taxonomy): Eukaryota > Metazoa > Chordata > Ceratodontiformes > Protopteridae > Protopterus > Protopterus annectens. The sequence continues at coordinate 496,962,903 of NC_056725.1, read as the reverse complement.
CTGTAAGAAGACTTTTCAAGATTTACATTTTCACTAATAATTATATTTATCTGTTTACTTGCTGGCTCCTTTCAACATTTGTGTGAACTAATTCTGCATTTACTCTTCTTATCTGAACCCACCCATCTCCTTGCCACTATCTCCTTCGGTAAGTTCTTTACTGTCTAACCAAAAGTGTCTAGTTAACAATGATTTTTTACAGAAAGTAATGCAGTTTCCTTTGGTTTAATTCCTCTACCAAAATTTTGTACAATGCTTCTATTGCATTTTTGTACTAAATATCATAATCTACTGCACAAATACCATTATTTAGACTGATAAAGAAAATCAGCTGTCCTTTGCAACTAGCCATCACAATAACACAATGTATATGGATCAGTCATTATTATGACTGTTGGAGTCTCTGTATCATCCTATTCCCCTGCCCAAATGTTGTCCACAACCACATATTTGTTACTGGAAACAAATTCATCACAGAAGTTTTATATTTCTACTTTGACCATGTTTTCAGTTAAAATGCCCTTCTCTTTTTGTTACTGAAAAAGTCTAGAACCTATAGTTAGTCCAAGGACATACCTTCTCCCTTCTATTAAATTCAGGCAGAGTTTTGTCAATTATATTTATCTGCCCAAATAAAACATTAGAAATATCTCATTACCTAGAAACATTATTGCTTTCAAACTTATCACTTGCATGCCCAGTGGTAATGGAATATGAGAGGATCAATAACTGACAACATCCAGAATCCCACAATTAAGCAGCTAACTGCTCTATAACCAATGGTATAATATAGTTAGGAAATTTTGTTTTATTGAATATGACTGAAGATTATGATGCCACGTATCCACCATAATGTAAACTGCAAACATTAGCTGTGTGACAGTCAGCAAAATTACAGTACTAGAACACTGATCAGTTTAAATGCTATAATTAACTACAAGATGAAAAACTAGATTGAGTAGACATGAAGAGAGTGATTCAGTGTCAAAACACACTTAAATTAGCTCAACTCTACATCAAAAGTAAAGGAACATCTTATTTAATTGATAAAGTAGAACCACAGGCAGAATTCCGGCACTTATTACCTCAACAAGACTAGCTAAAACAATAAACTTATTGCCTCAACTTGACCAGCTGAAACAGTATAGAAGGCAGTACCATTTTTGTTTTTCTTTTAGACTGCGGTGGTGGTGCTGTGGTAGCATTGTCGCTTCATAGCAAGATGTTGTCCCGTTCGATCCTCAGCTAGAGCGTCTTCTGTGTGGAGGTATACATGAATGGGGCATGCCTTTGTTGAAGGTTGTGCGTCAGGGCTGGTAACCCGGTACATAAAAATCCACTACCAATCATTAGCAGACCGGAGTTCCGCTGTGGCGACCCCTAACTGGGAAATGCCGAAAGACACAAACAAATTTCAGTATCATAGAATTAGTCGATTACAACTGGAATTACAGCTTAGGACTGCAGTTTTAGCACAGCATCAGTAGCAAAGCTTGTAAAATTACAGAAGGAGAGAGATGGTGCTTAACACCAATAGAGTGGTTTAAATGCTGCAAGACTTGCCAGAAGTGCAAAAAGGATGACAGAAAGCCAGAAATATGATGGGTCAATCAGGAAGAGAAATAATAAGTCTGACTTCCATACAGGATGAACCAGAAACTGGTGAGAAGCTTTGAGAAAAAAGAAAACAAACAATCACAGAAGCCATAAGTATGTATTATAGCAGGTCTATAGTAGAACATTGAAGTTTCAGAACTTTGAATGTTCTAATATCGACCCCTAGTAACCAAAAACTGATAACATAGAAAATTCAGAACAGCAAATTTTTTCCTAGGGAAAAAAATTGCTGTTCCAAAACACATACACACAACACAAACACACCAAACAAACAGCAATCCACACACATACACCTAAAATCTTATATCTAACCCTACACTAAACTGTACATACACCACTATCTCCCCACTTACCTTAACCCAAACCCTAACCCTAAGGTCCGTCACTATCGCACACAGACCTCACCCGCACCATAACCCTAACTCACCTAACCCGCCCTAACCCTCACTTCCACACATTCGCACACTTACCTGACCCGCACCTTAACCCTAACTCACCTAACCTGCCCTAACCCTCATGTCCACACAATCGTACACTTACCTGAACCCGACCCATAACTTTCCACCACAGTGTTGAAAATAGCGAAGCAACAAGATCTGACAACCAAATTCTTTCCCTAGGAAAGAATTCGGTTTTCTGAAACTTCGCTATTTTCAGCTTTCGCTTATTAGGGGTCAATATTAGAACATTCGAAATTCTGAAACTTCGATGTTCTAATATAGACCCGTTATAGCTGACTTATTACTGAAAATGTAGTGAGAAAAGTGAAGGGTAGGGCAGCTGCAAAACAGAAGTTATTATAAGTAGGTAGCAAGGTAGCAATCTAGCAGGAGGACTAGTTTGGTGATGTGCTAATTTAGTTTACAAAATATGAATTTGTTGGAAGAGACGTGATTACAAACATCAAGTTTTATTGACTTTTTTTGGCCTGAATAGGCTGAGGTGGGTAAGCATTTAAGTGATCCAGACTTGCTGGAGGAGGAATCTGCACTGTTCCTTACACTAGGTATGCAGACATTTTTGTTTTTCTTTTTTATTTTAGTATCACAGAATTAGTCAATTAAAGTTGGAATTACAGCTTAGGATTGCAATCTTAGCACACCACCAGTAGCAACGCTTGTAAAATGACAGAAGGAGCATTTACTTCTCAACATTTTTTTTTTGTTTTTTACTTCTTAATAAGTGGGTATCACAGAATAGTCCTTGTAAAATGTTCAAGTCCATGGTACTGTATGCTGCTTCCCCATTAAACAATGCAACAAATAATGCTTAGCAATATTTAAAATAAAAACTTATGTTGCTTCCCCATTAAATAGTGTTCCAAATGATACATGACAATATTTGAAATAAATACAGATATTCCACTTGCTTATATTTTGCTGTGACATATCACTAGTTTAAATCACAGAATAGTACTTCATACATATCATGGAATTAATACAGCTTTCAGATGATAGATGGATCTATGTGAAATCAAATTAATATAGCATCTCAATAATGTATTACTTAAAACTCAGAATACCTTACAAAAGACTGTATTATATCACAACTACAATGTGGTATGATTGTCAATCAAGATCATTTTCCTTTTCCACATGCTGCTTTCACATTAAAAGATGCACAACATTTTATTTGAAAATATAAAAGAAAACACAATATACCTAACATCTTACTGTTAGATATCACAAAATAGAACTTAATAAACTATTAAGAACATGTTCCTGTATATAGCTTCCCCATTAAATTGTGCAACAAATGGCATTTGAGATATAATAAAATAAATATGTATCTTGTTTATACTTATTTTACTGGTCATTATCAGGAATCAAAGAACAGAGTTTTAGAACAAAAGTGTCATGTTGTTTTATATTGCTTCCTCATTAAGCAGTGCCTTAAATTATACATGAAGACATTTAAAGTGAAATATTTCTCTTGCCTGTATTTGACAATATCATCTCACTATCTTGTGTCACAGACTATCACTACCATGTTGCTTCTCCAATCACTGAATCAAAATCAGTTTTCACTAAAATAATGTGAACTATTTAGCATGCTTATATTTGCCTTTACTTCTTACTTCTAGGTATTTCAGAGAATATATCTGACACCAATCAATATTGTGTTGCTTCATGTTGCTTCCCTATTACATAGTGTAGCAAGGTTTTGCATGCATGTAAAGTAAAGTGAAATATTCTTGCTTATATTTGGTTATAGCTTCTCAGTAGCAGACACTACAGAATTACACAGAATAACACCTACCAACTAAGAACATGCCACAGTATGTTCTTTCCTCTTTCGAATGTGTATCAAATGACATTTGCATAAAACAGTGTGAAGCATTTCTCTTGTTTATATTTGACTTTCACTCACAATTGTTGACTATTGAAGAGCAGTGCTTGCTGAAATATCTAGGACGTATTGATGAATGTCATTCCCTATTAAACAGTGTACCATTCAATATTTAGAAGCATGCAAACTAAAGTACAATGTTCCAGTTATTTATTCCTTGTTAAAACTTCTGACTATCTGATATCAAAAAAATAGCATTTGGTTAACTTAATATTATTAATACTGGCTTCAGAAGCAAAGCCAGTCTATGTGAAATTCACTTTTAATTATGCACAGAGAGCCTTATTTGACATTATAAACTGCATCTGTACTGTAATCCCATCACTCATCTGCACTGTAATTAAACACAACCAGAGTTCTGCAGTTTAACATTTGGTATTTACAAAGTCTGGCTTCTAAATGCAGCTGCCCACTGTTTTTCTCCATGACAGAGTAAAGATCTAATTTGTAGCTGATAAGAGTTTCAACCGCGAGACTGATTTAATGCTAACTGCCATGGTACTATAGCTGACTTTTTTATTACAGTACCTATTATCTGTTATTATTTGTACACTAACAGTTCTGCAAACTAAAAACCGCGGTGAACTTAATTTTATTTTTGGGATATGAAGTATTTTAACCACAGATGCCGCTTTCACTGCTAATTGTCATGGTACAATATGTGAATCTTTACTACAGTAGACAATGTTGGCTACGACATATATACTATAATTTCTGAAAATCTTAACAACTCATAGTGAACTTAGTTTTATTTGGCTTATAGTATAAGTTAACATCATATGTATTAGCTTACAGTTGATATTAATAAATAATTTAAAACATGACATCTTTCAAATAGATATGCTGGTCCTGTGTGTTGTATCTCCTCTTTCTGATTCTCTATTTATGCATCACTACATAAAGGATGCATACAACCCTATAAGTAAAAAGAGTGCATGCGAACAATGGTGCAACAGGTAGCAGACTTGCCTTTGGTGTTGCTTGATCAGAAGGCTCTGGGTTCCATTACCACTCCAGGAAATTAGATTGCTGGTGCTGCACTCCTGAGAGATTAAACCAAGATCCCATCTGAATGTGTTGGTGATAGTTCAGGTGATATAAAGGATTCTTATGTCACCTATTGAAAAGAGTAGGGAAGTTCTCTTATGGTCTGTCCAAATTTATCCTCGCAGTAGAAATACTTCTCTGCATCTCCCCTAAAAGAGGCCACTAGCTTAGTGGGATAAACCAGGACAGCAAAGAATAAGTAAACATTATACAGTTGATACTAACTTTTAGGATAAACAAAGCAAAGGTGTGCTATATAAAAACATCATTACTTTCATGATTAATATTTGACACACTCAACAGAGCTATTTGTGGTGAGAAAACTGAAGTTACTGCTTGATACAGGAGTCTTAAACAAGAAGCAGAGGGTTATTTATTATGCCCATATGCAAATGCTCAAATCATTCTAATTTGAGCACTGTACTACAAAAATCTAGCTTTCAACAAATTTGACAAGTAAAGGAGAAATTCAAATATATGTTTTATTGTGAAAAAAACATGTATTTATTTACAAGTAATTGCAACATCAAAGGTGACTATAATACCTTAAGTAACAGAGGATGGGAAGACATAGCCATCCACTTAGTAAGGTGAATAGGGCTTATCAAACATAAACCATTTATTTCAAAAAAATGTTCTTTTGTAATCTTCTCATAACAGTATTGCATATTTAGGGTAGATGCTTCAGTACTTTTGATACCCAAAGTTGTGGTGTCCACATAACTTAAAACTATGCAGCTTCAGTTTGCTGGTGTGTTGTTTGTCTTATATAGAATGTATGTTTTAAGAGATGGTGGGACGGGAAAGTAGACTGTTAATTAATAGGTCACTGTTTTGATGTTTAGAAACTGATAAAATTCTATAGAGGTTGATGCTACTTTTGCTGTCTATTAACAGGGGTTAGAGTATGCAGTGTTAAACATACTCTAAATGAGAAGATATGACATGAGTGGGACAGTGTTTTGTTTATTTTGGAATTGTTTGTACTACAGTCTAATGTGAAGGTATTCTACTGAGTGCTTCTAAAGGCTGGAGGATTTGGTTTTGTTTTTAAAGTGTTTAGCTACCTATCCCTCAAGTTCCTTTAAGAGCTGTTGGGAATTGTATTATTGAGTAGCAGCACTTAAAGGTGGGCATTGCTTTTGCTGACAAATAACAGGGTTATTAGCAGTTTAAACATGCACTAAATATGCAGACATCAGTAGGACAGAGTTTTATTTATTTTGAAATTGTTTGTACTGCAGTCTAGTGTGAAAGTGTTTCCTTAAGTCCTTTTACGTCCTTGGGGTTTGTTTTTAAAGTGCTTTAGCTACTCATCCCACATGCCCTTTTAAGAGCTGGGGATTGTGCTACTGAGTGACAGCACATAGGGCTGGGTGTTTTTTTAAGTTATTTATAATATCTTAATTGAGTAGATGTTTGAGATGGACACATTACTGGAACACTTTTTTTTTTTTTTTTGTTACATAAGTGCTCGGTTTGTAAAATGTTTGATTACACCTCAGATGGATGGGGTAAGGAAACTGTTATTTGCATAAAATATATTAAGAGTGTGAAGTGTAAGAGTGGGGATTGTGAAAAGATTAATGTGGATATTCAGGTAGAGGGTGATAGTACTAATGATCATTTATTTCCAGTTGTAAAAAATTTAACGCATAAGGAAGTTCAAACTACTGAGCTGCTGACAGATTTTTCTCAGAATAGTAATTTATTTGGCTTTTGCATTATTTTAATTAATTTGATTAATGAAGTAAATGTTATCTCAGGAAAAGACTCAGTTTTGGCTTTTGATACACAGTCTATAGTCTATATAATAACAATGCTTGATCAAAGTTCAAGAAAAGAAGTACTGATCACTGGTGATTCTATGCTGAGGGGTATAAAAAATATATGATACCAGGTTTGAAAAGAAATTGGATTACAGCTACAAGTCTTAATAGAAGTAAGATATAGGATATACTGATACCAATGAAAAATATTTTTAGCAAAACAAGAAAGTATGGCAAGGTTATAACTGTTGCAGGTGTAAATGATTCTTGGGAAGGTGTAATGTACCTTTATTTACCTATATGGTTAAAGAAATTATTACACTAAGTAAGAGTGAACAATTTGAATTAGTGTTTGTTGATGTTATTTTGATCTGATGAAGCTCTGACAAGGGTGAAAGTGCTCATCTCTTGTTTTAAAATAATAAACCATGCTTTAAACTAGCAATTCCAGCTTCAATCCTTTTTTGCTACTTTCAGTAAGAATACAAAGTGACCGTTGACGAAGATCTTACATAAGAATTTGTGACATGGGCTCATTTTAGTTTTTTGTATGCCAATATATAGAGCAGTCATTCCTGTAAAAGTAGTTTGTGTGTGTGTGTGTGTGTGTGTATGTGTGTGTGTGTGTGTGTGTGTGTGTGTGTGTGTGTGTGTGTGTGTGTGTGTGTGTGTATACACAAACACACACACACACACACACACACACACACACACACACATATGGATCTACTTCACAAGCTCGAAGTTTCAAAACTAAAAATTGCAAATGGTTGAGACCATAAGATCAAAGTTTTGAAACTTTGAAATTGTAATAAAAAAACCCCCCAAAAAAATGTTTTTACATTTTCCCTCCACACCCCCTGCTAAATAAGTATACCAACTCTGAGATGGCACTACAGTGAGGAAAACCATAAATTTCCCATTCTGCTCTGTATGGCGATCTCCATTCAAAATGTTTGAAGTTTTAAAACTTCGATCTTATGGTCTTGACCATTTGCAGTTTGAAGTTTTGAAACTTATATATATATATATATATATATATATATATATATATATACATATATATATATACACATACATATATATGTTTATATATATATATATATATATATATATATATATATATATATATATATATATATATATATATAAAATATATATATATATATAAAAATATATATATATATATATATGTTTATTATCAAAATAAAGAAAGCAGTCACAACAAATATTCACATCCCCAAACCAGAACCGCGAATACCATCAAGCCAACTGATCAGAATAATGATTTTTCAGAAGGAAAAAATCAGCATTCGATCATTGAATGAACCACTCACCATCCAGAAAAAACACCAGGAAAAAAACACGTCTACTGTTTTGCAGGGAGGCAAGGCCCCCTGCACCCCTCTACACCCCCTGCTAATTATGTAGTCTAGCTCAAAGATCAAACCATAATGAGGGAAAGGGTAATTTTCTTGATCCTCACTGTAGTGCAATCCAGTTCAAAACACCAACCCACAAAATTGCGAACACAGGCTACATGTCAATGTTTTGAAGTCGACAGGATTTGAATTCGCAATTTTGCCTTTTTGCACCCTTACCTTCTACCTTCTGACAACCAGAAAGGTATGTTTCACTATTCTGACAGTAAACCATATATACAGTGGATATAAAAAGTTTACACACCCCTGTTAAAATGCCAGGTTGTTGTGATATAAAAAAGGAGGCCACAATAAATCATTTCAAAATTTTTCCCACCTTTAATGTGACCTATAACCTGTACAATTCAATTGAAAATCAAACAAATCTGTTAGAGGAAAAAATATAAAAAATAAAAAAACGTACAATATGCTGATTCCACAAATGTGCACACCCTTAAACTAATACTTTGTTGTGTGTGCACACCCTTAAACTAATACTTTGTTGAAGCATCTGTCACTCTGTACGTGTTTGTAGGCCATACAGGTAAGTGATTTAGACATTATGTTTATATTCTTTATGGTGATCATGATACAGTGGGGTTAGGAAATTAACTTTTTTCCACTGTAGTGCAATCTTCGGAGTTGGTATATTTAATTTACAGGGGTGTGGGCGGCCCACTTGGGGGGGTGCAGGGGGCTTGCCCCCCTCCAGAAATGTAGTAAAAAGTGTGTTTTTTCATTTGGTGTTGTTATAGGTGGAGGGGATGTTATTTATATTTGCTTTGTAGTTTTCAATGTTGTGAGATTTGATGTTATGAGTTTTAAATGTTTTCAAATTTCGATCTTATGGTCTTGCTGTTTTGAAATTAGATGTTATGTGTTTTCGACGTTTTGAAGTAGAACCATAGATATATATATATATATATATATATAGCTATATATAAATATATAAAGATATATAAATATATATGGACACACACACACACACACACATATATATCATCCTTTTCTCTCTCTCTTTTTATATATATATATATATATATATATATATATATATATATATTATGCAACAATTCATCACACATCCGCAATACCCATACTTTTGCCATCAACATCTTATTGCATTTATCTACTTCACAGTGTTTTCTTTTTCATATACTCCATACAATATTATATATATTTATATTTTGAAAACGTTCCCACTTATATTCATTTTAAATTTGTTTTCCAAAAAAAATCATTCTTTTTACAATCCAAAAAGTAATATTTTTTCATTTCTTCTTTTTTACAATCTTTATGTTTTTTCTCCTCCATTGTTTTATATTTCATACTACTTTTAACAGGCAATTTATCCAATAATAATCTCTACAAAAAATCACCAGCCTCATAAAAATCTTCAGATTTTCCCTGTTTATTTTTATTACTTTTTAACTTTATTCATATGATCTTTCCATGATAATATTAAATAGTATTTTCCATTACCATGTTATACTATTTCCTTCTTTTTTTAACCTCATCAGTTTTAATTTTCTGTAACTTAAACTTATCATCATATTTTCTCACCATCTCCCCCTCTACTTGTTTTCTTTCCCTTTTCATATTTTCCATCTGTCCATTTTCACATACTGGGTTCAGATTCCAAAAGGGTTACCCTCAATGTAAGTCTGCACTGATTCTGAAAGACCTGCTCTCAGGGTAAGTGACTTATTTTGGTGTAAGGCCTATCTATAAACAGGCCTCTACTGGGACCATATTCCAAAAACACCTGCTGTAAAGATAGGTGGTCACTTACACTCAGAGCAAGGCTTTTGGAATCAGGGCTACTGTATTTTTTAAATCAAGCTACTTTCCTTCTCCTTCATATTTTAATACCCAAAAATGTGTATATATGTCCAATATACAACTAGATTTTTATTTTTTTTATTTAAACTTGGTTCTTCTTTTTTATTATCATCTAACTGGATTGAGTCTTGATCCACAAATAAAACTGAAAAAAAAAACAGCTCTAGCAATTATTTTTTAATTTTTCCAGGAAACATATATACACCCCCACAAATATCCCAACTTTCTTAGTATACATGCATTTAACATACACACCCTTTTTTAAGACTATAATAGAAAGTTTTCCACCATCTTCTTAATTTCATCCAGAATTTCAATCCATTGTTAAGATATTTTCCAACTTTACCCAAACCTGATTCCTAATAGGTCTATCTCATTTCTAGTAAAATATATTGCATTTATCCTCTCTAGTTTACCAAACTCTTTACTTTTTGACATATTTAACCTTAATCCAGCTTTACTTAACTAACTTTCCATCCTCGTCACAGTTTCTTTCATTATACTACATTTTTGTTACAATAACTAAATCATCTGCATATGAAAGATACACACCACACAGACATTATTATATCTTTTTCCATTTCCTATCCTGCCTTTCTCATTTCACACATGTGTCTGTATTATTGCATTCATTCCTGGGGCAAATAAACACATCCTCATTGGATAACTCCTGTTTCACACCTTTTTTAATATTTATTTCCTTTCCCAGTCAACTATCTACTATAACCTTTAACCAAAACATCTTATATCACTTCTTTAATACTTTTATTATTTTTCCCAGTCCCCATAATCCCCTAAAATACCCAGCATTACCTCATGACTTACTGAATCAAATGCTTCTGCTACATCAAATGCAACCAACCTTACATCTTTATTTTCCATAAAATAGCATCTATTGCTTCTTTTATTATTAGTAACATGTCCTTCACTTGTTTTCCCTTTACTCTGTATAACCCTACCCCATCCCTTCTAAAACAGTCCCCATTTTTTTGCATTAATTTCATAAAGATTTTATAGTCAATATTGCCCAGTGTAACTGATCTCCAATTCTTAACATTTTGTCACATTTCTTACACAAAAAGTTTAATCACCCCAGCACACATCTTTTCAGCTTCTGTCCCTTCCTCTTACCATTCAATCAGAATTTCCATAAATATTTATTTTTCACTTACATTTCATCCCTTTATAATATCTATAACTTAACCCATCCAAGCCTGGTGCTGATTCTTCATTCCGTTCCTTTATAACATCTTCAATAACAATGCTATCCGCCATTTTGTCTGATTTTCATAAAATACTCTCATTGTCATATGTTTCTTCTACAGTCTGCTGCCTTCTGCTTTCATGTTTTTATTTTTACTTACTTCACCTACTAACCATTTTATGCATTTGTCTCTTTTTGGGATTTCTCCAGTATCACCTAACACAGCCCATATTGCTCTATGATCTGAAAAAAATCCACTCCTTCTACTCCACTCGTCATTTCCTTCATGTCACCTGAATATATAACATAATCTATCTCGGTTTCAAAATGTACCTTTTTGTATGTCCATTCTCTATTTTTTTCTGGCCACAAAATTCCATATTGCATCAATTATTTTATCACCTTTATATCTTATGCTATTTTTCTTTTTTCTTTTCATACCTTACACTTAAAATCCCCCAATCATTACTGACATGTTTACTGTCACGTGTTTTTCAGTTTTTTTTAATTTTTTTTTCTTTCCAACATGTTTCTGTATACATATATTACTAATACCCTGACACAATTTTCATTATTTCTCAAGTCACACTTATTGAATACAATATTTTAACTTCATCTTATCTTATTAACACCCCTAACCCAGAACATGTTTCAAAACCTACTGGCGCATATAATCATTTTCCCCATACAGCCTCAGTTTTGTTTTGTTTTTCTTCTCTTAACACATCTTGTATCCAGGAAACATAACACATCTGTCTTTTACCATTCAGCAACCAGTAAACCCCTCAATTCATTTCTTACAGCATTCACATCTTCTTCCAAAAATACCTAAATCATTAATTTCCTTTTGTGTGTCTTTTGCCACCTGTTCTTATTTTTCTCTTTCTCCTTCTCACAGTCTAATATATTTAACTCCTTTCTGCACTTATTCTTCCCCATCTTCTGAGTCACCATCTTCCGCTTCTTCAGTTTCCATACTATCATGTTACTTGCATTTACAGTGATATTTATTGTTTATCACAGTATATGATCTGACTAGTATTTCAGAGGCTGATAGTGTTTTTGCAGTCATATGAAGGTGCGTGGGAAAATTAATTTCATGTTGCAGATGAATCTTCAAAGGTATTTCCTTTAAGCAAAGGTTATTCAAAATTACTTCCAAATTAAATTTCTGTTGAATTTGACAATTATAGGTTTGATAAGAAGAAAGTTTGTGGTCACTCAGCTACTCAGGAAGAACAGTAGCAATGGATAAATTGATTATTTTCACAGCAGGTGGTACTTCTGGAAGGTACAGGTTCATAAGTTCAATGGAGATTACTAAGCTAACGGCTTAAGGGCCCTTACAAGCCTAACCAATATAATCTGATTTTAATCAATATATGGCCCCTAGGGGCAAGAGGATGGCATGGACTTGTGCCTGGGCATTGAGTATCTTACAGATTGCCCCTGTCCATAAGGACCATAGGAACTACCCAAGGTATGAATTTGTGATTCCCCATCCATTGATCCAAACTGCATTTGAAGAGGGACAGGGAAGGGTTCTGCTTAATGTGATGAGTACTCCTGTTCCAAAGAAGGGGCAATCTCTCAGGCATGTTTTTTTGAGTCACTGACTATGTTTAGATCCCTAGATCAGGTGACCCTCATGCTTTTTGACTTGCGGGTGTGTAGCAGCTCCATCAGGGCTGGATATGTGAGTGTCTTGTAGGTCAGGCATAGGTCATCCGTTAATTGTTGGTAGGAGACAGAGTAAAGGGATAGGGCTTTTAGTCTATCTGCATAGTTCATGTTATTTACACCCTGTATTTTCTTTGTGACGAAACTCTGAGGGCACCCCAGCTGCTGTAAGTGCCTAGTCAAGTACATGAAGAAATGGCGCAAGTTACTCAATTATTGGTCTAATGAGGGCTGAGTACAGCGGGACTATAATTTCCTTGGATCTGGATGCCATACCTTTACTTATAAGTTGTGCAACATAAAAGGATTTCCTCATCACTGTGGACTCATGGCTGTCAAAGTTCAGGCTACTATCTATCTGTAGACCTAGATCTCTCACCTCTGAGTCTACTATAAGTTGTGCCACATAAAAGGATTTCCTCATCACTGTGGACTCATGGCTGTCAAAGTTCAGGCTACTATCTATCTGTAGACCCAGATCTCTCACCTCTGAGTCTACTGTCAGGGACATACTGTTGATGTTGCATTTTGCAGGGGTATTTAGCTCCCCAGAGGAGAGTTGCATTTTTTTTTTTTTTAGTTTTAGCCATGGTTCTGGCACCAATCATTTGAATAATCTAGACCATCCTGAAGGATAGCTACATCACTGGGGGATTCAGTGATTGACCCCAGCTTGCAGTTGTCAGCAAACTTTGTCATCCAGAGGCCTTCCACATTTGCCTTGACTTCAGAAAAGTATATTACAAACTGGAATGGACCCAATACTGAGTCCTGTGGCACACCACTAGTAACTGGCCTCTTAGTGGATCTGGATTCACCCACTTTAACCATATGTGTCTTGTACATGAGCCAACTGGATATTCATCTGGTGACATAAGGATTTATGCCCTGTTTTGTAAGTATATTTATAATATCTGAGTGAGGAATTGTGTCAAATGTTTGGCAAGGTAGAGGTAGGTGGTGTGTACTGTTTTACCCTCATCCATGGCCTTAATGACTTTTTCAAAGAAATCCACCAGGTTCAATAAGCATAACCTGCCCTAGACAAAGCAAAATTCAGTTGGGTCCAGTGTTTGGAGGTCTCCAGTGTCATTTATCAGTCCATAATTATTCTTTCCATGGCCTTACATACAAGACTAGTCAAACTTATGGGTCTGTAATTTCCCGGGTCAGTAGATGGCCCCCTTTATGCACAGGGATGGCTGTTGCTGTCCTCCACTCTACTGGGACAAAGCCAGTCTGGAGGCTGTGGTTAAATAGAGATCCTAATGGACCTGATAAGTCCTGATTTAAGCTGTTTAAGAGGCAAACTGGTATAGTGTCAGGCCCCATTGAAGCCATGTTTTAGCTTTAGAGAGCACAGTGGCAACCTGTTATTTGTTGATAATTGGAGGTGGAGTGGTGGAGAGTATTTTTTGGGGAGAACTGATGGTAATGGGGAGGAGAAATTTGAGATGAATTTGTCATCCTGTAGATTTGCTATGTCTTCCAGCTGAGTATAGGTGATGCCATCTACAGCTAATTCCGCACATTGTTGGGTCTTGCCCTTAAGATTGTGAACATAGCTGAAAAATACCTTATGGTTATCCTTAGCTTTGGAGGCTATTTATACCTCAAAGTCTGCTTTCAGAGACTTGACTAGTACCCTGATTCATCTGTTTAGACTAATGAGGGACGTATTTCTCTGTTGTGCACATTCCCTCTTACTTCTCAACAGGAATTTCTTTTTTTTGTTGTTGTTTGTCTTTTGGCTTTTCCAGTCAAGGGGTCGCCACAGCGGAACTCCGGTCCACTAATGATAGGCAGTAGATTTTTACGAAATGCCGAGGTGCCAGCTCTATGCCCAACCTTCAACGAAGGCACACCCATTTACGCACGCATGTCTTTCGTACACTACCCAACCACGGGGAGGACATGCAGACTCCACACAGAAGGCACTCCCAAGCCCAGCCGAGAATCGAACAGGAGAACCTCTTGCTGTGAGGTAACAACGCTACCACCGTATCACCGTGGCATCTTACAACTTATTAATACTAGGGTGCACCAAGGTGGTTTGTTTTTGAAATTTGACGTGGGTTTATTTCAGTCTGGTACTGCCATTTTTATGCAGTTGTTTATATGGTCATACAGGGCTTTTGTGCATAGGTTTCTGTGTTTTCTGGATTTTTAGTAGCTGGGAAACTCACTAAGCCATCCCTTAATAGGGGGTAAATTAACTTAGAGAAGCTCTTAAAGTTTTTGGGGTTAGGTGGGAGGGACTAGTTTCACCATTATTTCAAGGGAGATCACTTTGTGATCTGATCTTATTAGTGATAACATAACATGGGGGGGCGGGGGTTTGCAGCACTCGCCCATATTTGTGAGTACCAGATCTAGGATATTTGTTCTCCTAGTTAGAGTGCAGACTAGCTGCTCCAGGGCATTTGAATTTACAAAGTCAATAAATCTTTGGGCCTGCATGTTAGTAGTCATGTATGCCTCCCAGTTAATGGAGGGGAAGTTAAAATCACCCATGAGTATGGTATTGGGCCTGATGGTGAGTGATTCTAGTAACTTCAGGTATGATATATGGGTTTCCTGGTTCATAGTGGGGGACATGTAGCTAGCAAGAATATGGTAATGGATTTTTTCCCATGGTTAGTTGGACATGGCATAGCTCAAGCAAGTCATATTGTTTGACAAGCCTTGAGGTGTGCTTATCCTTTGTGTATATAAATACACCTCCACCTTTAGCTCTTTCATGTTCAGTGGGTGGTTGGAACATATGAAAGGTGTTATAGCCATGCACTGCTGGAGTACTTTCTGTGGTTTTGAAACATGTTTCAGTAACTGCACAGATGTCAGCATTCTCCAGGGTGAGGAGAGCTTCCAGGGAGTGCAGTTCCTTGCTGAGGCTCCTAGCATTAAGCAGCAACACTGCAAGAATTTCCAAAAATGCCAAAGCAGTGCAAGTCAAATCGCCCAAAACATGACCTCTTTCCACACAGATGCAGGAAACAATTTTATTAAACTTTAACAATGCTTTTCGTTGTTTACAAAAAAACAACTTTTTCAGATAAAAACATTTTAAAACACTGGGGTTTAAATTCCCCTCCTTCCTATCACATGTTTAAAAACAGTAATATGAGTGGCTGTCCAGTTCTTGCTTAGAAGGCAAACTCCACCTCCCTTCAAATAAAACAAACAGTTCTACTATATTGTAAACATCATTACAATTAGTTGCATACATAAGCCTACCTAATAAATAAATAAAAACATTTCTAAAAAATGTTTACAAAAAGTATTTTCTTTAAAAATATTGTATTGTGAAGCATATATTTATATACATTTGTACAAAATATGTTTTAAAGCATGTGCTTGTATGTATCCAAGCAGTATAAAAAATATTAATAAAAATAAAAAGAAAACATTTTTTTACTACTGGTTTAAGCTTCTTAGTTTTAAAATACACATAATGGAACTTAGTTCATTTATCCCTGGGTAATGGCAAGCGTCCAGCCTGAATTGCCACATAAGTTCATTTTTCTCTAAAATCAATGAAGCAGCAACACCTTTAGCTTGTCCTGAGTAGCTTTTGCTATTTTGGAAGGTTTGTCCGTTTGTCTATTTGGCAATGCCTAAAAAAGGCACTATAGGGGTGGATAATGTTTTGCCTTATATCTGAAAGCTTAAAGGTGACAGGTGAAGACAATCCTTGACACAGCAGCATGACTTATCAGCCTATTGGACCCCTTTGGAATGATACCAGTAGCTAAGCAAATTGTTAAAGTCAATCATTTTCTGCTGGTATTATACTATCATGGTTGGAGATGGTAGAATGATGCTCAGTGCTAGGCTGTGACACATATAGGTTCATAGGTTCATAGGTTGG